>NC_134886.1:1829190-1839190 GCF_041734735.1 Babylonia areolata | reverse complement strand
TTCTATGGGAATTTTAGAGGCAATATATTGGAAAGGGTGCAACAGTTTTTACATATTATTTTCGGGGGTTATGTTTACCAAGTATGTCTGACTGATAAATTTTTGCATGGACAGTGTGTTGTCAAGGACAACGCTGAGGTTCCTGACTGAACTGGAAAGAGGGATGGATGTACTGCCAAGTTTGATTGTGTCAATTGTGATGGAAGAGAGTTTTTGTTTAGTTCCTATGATCATTGCTTCAGTTTTGTCCGCGTTCAATTGTAACTTAATTAGAGTCATCCAATTTTGAATATCCATGAAGCAGTTGGATGTTTCTTGCAAGAGCGACGACAGTTTTTCGGGGGTATCACTCTTCTGGAGTTGAGTGTTATCAGCATAAGAATGATCACTGACATTATGGCAGTTGATAATTTCAGCAAGAGGAGCAGTGTGAAGAGCACTGGGCCTAAAACAGATCCCTGTGGGACTCCATGTTCAATTTTAACGGGTTCAGACTGGAAATTATCAACAATGACAAACTGGAATCGATCAGTGAGATAAGATTTGAACCAGTTTAGAACAGTGCCGTTGATACCAAATGTAAAATGAAGACGGGAAAGAAGGATTGAATGGTCTATCGTGTCAGAGGCGGCTGACAAGTCGAGAAGAGTGAGAAGGGAGATCTGTCCTGAGTCGGACGCTAGCAGTAGGTTATTCAGGATGTGGAGGAGAGTGGTTTCGGTGCTGTGGTCAGCACGATAGGCAGACTGAAATGGGTGGATGAGATTGTTGAAACAAAGGTGATTGTTGAGCTGCTTCAGGACAACTTTTTCGAGGAGTTTGGACAGGAATGGAAGATTAGAAACTGGTCGATAATTTTTCAAAATATTTGCGTCAAGGTAGTATGATGTCCTTTCTCCCTAGTTTGATTGGAAAATGAAACGTGTGGTAACTGTGAGAGATAAACCGAGGTCCTGTGTGCAGCACACACTTGGCGCATTGAAAAAGAACACGTGAGAACATAAGTATTGTTCTCTGGAAAACATCTGTAGAAGAAAAAATTCTGCTCTGATAAGTGCACTAGTATGTATGCATGCAGTCAAGGCCTGACCAAGCGCGTTGGGTTATACTGCTGGTCAGACATCTGCCAGGCAGATGTGGTGTAGCGCATAATGGATTTGCCCGAACGTAATGACGCCTCCTTGAGAAACTGAAACTTGTTCTGCAATATTTACGACCATTCCGTGTTCTCTGCGGAGGTCACACATAGCAATATTAAAAGCCACCTTGCCAGATTTCCCCTTCCTTCAGATAATGAGATTTACTCAAGATCTGGACTGACCTGTCTTGATTAGATAGCTGGACTGAGTGCTGTCACACGTGGCTGTGTTGTCTGGGCTGTCAGTGGAGTCCCTGGCGCACCAGTTTAATTACAGTGGTCTGTGTGTCCGGGGATTCCCACCAGTGTCATGTTGCCATTGGGCTTTAGCATGGAGGTGGTTACTGAAGGTTCTATCAACGCCGATTTCTGATTGAACATGTACTGTGTTGAACGGCCACGTGGCCAGATCCAATGGCCTTGCTAGAACAATCAGTTTTTCAGGGAACTGTTGAGGGAGGACACGGAGGGGAATGGAAAAGAACAAGTGGAAAAAAAAATTAATGGACTGACAGAATTACAGAATGGACATGAAACCCATTTGCAGAGGCCCAGGCTTTGACACACAGCCCGCAGACCTGGAGGAATCTGGTGAACAGTTCTTTTGTGTGGTGGCCCTACGACTCTTGACAGAGCTGAGGGAGAAGGACGTTGTGTTGGGTTGTGTTGGTTTGTGTTGTGTTGGGTTGTGTTGGTTTGTGTTGTGTTGGGTTGTATTGGGTTGGTTTGTGTTGTGTTGGGTTGTATTGGGTTGGTTTGTGTTGTGTTGTGTTGGGTTGTGTTGTGTTGGGTTGGGTTGGGTTGTGTTGTGTTGGGTTGTGTTGTGTTGGGTTGGGTTGGGTTGTGTTGGGTTGGGTTGGGTTGGGTTGGGTTGGGTTGGGTTGTATTGGGTTGGGTTGTGTTGGGTTGGGTTGTGTTGTGTTGGGTTGTGTTGTGTTGGGTTGTGTTGTGTTGTGTTGGGTTGTGTTGGGTTGTGTTGTGTTGGGTTGTATTGGGTTGGGTTGGGTTGGGTTGGGTTGTGTTGTGTTGGGTTGTGTTGGGTTGTGTTGTGTTGGGTTGTGTTGGGTTGTGTTGTGTTGGGTTGTATTGGGTTGGGTTGGGTTGGGTTGGGTTGTGTTGTGTTGGGTTGGGTTGGGTTGGGTTGGGTTGGGTTGGGTTGGGTTGGGTTGGGTTGGGTTGGGTTGGGTTGGGTTGTGTTGGGTTGGGTTGTGTTGTGTTGGGTTGGGTTCGGTTGGGTTGGGTTGTGTTGGGTTGGGTTGGGTTGGGTTGGGTTGGGTTGGGTTGGGTTGTGTTGGGTTGGGTTGTATTGGGTTGGGTTGTGTTGTGTTGTGTTGTGTTGTGTTGTGTTGTGTTGTGTTGGGTTGTGTTGTGTTTGTGTTGTGTTTGTGTCGTGTCGTGTCGTGTCGTGTCGTGTCATATCGTGTCGTGTCGTGTTGTGTTGTGTTGTATTCTGTTGCGTTGTGTTGTATTGTCTTGTGTTGTGGTGTTGTGTTGTGTCGTGTCGCGTTGTGTTGTGTTGTATTGTCTTAATTGAGTAAATGTAAGCACCTTGTTCTTCACTCCAGGACATGACTTCAGGTGCCTACTCATCTGTGTGCTAGACACCACGGCGTAAAATGACTCACGTATAGAAATCATCTTGCGGCCATAAATGTCGTGTTGTATTGTATTGAATTGAACTATGCTATGTAGTGTTGTATTGTATTACGTTTTTGTCACGACATGTTTCTCTGTGTGAAATTCACGGTGCTTTCCATGGAGAGCGCGTCGCCACGGTGTAGCGCCACCCTTATTTTGTGAGCTGACTCAGAGAGAGAGAGAGAGAGAGAGAGAGAGACTCACTGGCTTCTGTGAGTGTTGAGGATGACGACAGATCACTAGCAGCATGCAGAGCCGTCACCATCACCCTCACCATCACCCTCACCATCACCCCTGCTGCCAAAGTGAAGTCTCTTTTCCCCATTCCTCGTTCCCCCCCCCTCTCTCTCTCTCTCTTCCGCTTGCCTGTCTCGTCGTCTGTGGCACTGAAATCAAAACGTATGACACTGCAACAGGATAGCAATGAGCGATGGCCTGGAGGTAACGCGTCCGCCTAGGAAGTGGGAGAATCTGAACGCACTGGTTCGAATCCCGGCACAGTCAACAGTATTTTCTCCCCCTCCACTAGACCTTGAGTGGTGGTCTGGACGCTGGTTATTCGGATGAGACGATAAACCGATGTCCCATGTGCAGCAAGCATTTAGCGCACGTAAAAGAACCCACAGCAACAAAAGGGTTGTCTCTGGCAAAATTCTGTAGAAAAATCCACTTTGATAGGAAAAACAAATTAAGTTGCTGGCAGAAAAAAAAGAAAAAAGAAGAAGAAGAAGAAAAGGGTGGCGCTGTAGTGTAGCGACGCGCTCTCCCTGGGGAGAGCAGCCCGAATTTCACACAGAGAAATCTGATGTGACAAAAAGAGTTATACAAAACATTGCAATACAATACAATACAGTACAGTACAGTACAACACAATACAGTACAATACAAAACAATACAATACAATGAGCTAATGATGATGTTGGACACCCGTCAGTCTCGGTAATCAATGTATTCACGCTGTAGGTGATGACTGATGCAGCGTCGGGTGTGGCTGGACAGGTCAACACAGAGTGACAGTCCCTCCCACACTGGTCAAGTCTGACTCTGGTCTGTCTGTCTGGCTGTCTGTCTGGCTGGCTGGCTTTGGGCCTTTCTCTGCAGTCTCTTTGCCTGGGAACGACAGGCAGGACCTGGACGCTTCGGAACGACTGCTGTAGCCTCACAACGACCGGCCTGCATGACAGAGATACTGTTGTAGCCTCACAACGACCGGCCTCCATGACAGAGATACTGTTGTAGCCTCACAACGACCGGCCTCCATGACAGAGATACTGTTGTAGCCTCACAACGACCGGCTTGGATGACAGAGATACCGCTCTAGCCTCACAACGACCGGCTTGGATGACAGACTACTGCTGTAGCCTCACAACGACCGGCTTGGATAGCAGACTACTGCTGTAGCCTCACAACGACCGGCCTGGATGGTAGAACTACTGCTATAGCCTCACAGCGACCGGCCTGCATGGCAGAACTACTGCTGTAGCCTCACAACGACCGGCCTGCATGACAGAAATACTGCTGTAGCCTCACAACGACCGGCTTAGATGACAGAAATACTGCTGTAGCCTCACAACGACCGGCCTGGATGACAGAAATACTGCTGTAGCCTCACAACGACCGGCTTAGATGACAGAACTACTACTGTAGCCTCACAACGACCGGCTTGGATGACAGAGATACTGCTGTAGCCTCACAACGACCGGCCTGCATGACAGAACTACTGCTGTAGCCTCACAACGACCGGCTTGGATGACAGAACTACTGCTGTAGCCTCACAACGACCGGCTTGGATGACAGAACTACTGCTGTAGCCTCACAACGACCGGCTTGGATGGCAGAACTACTGCTGTAGCCTCACAACGACCGGCTTGGATGACAGAACTACTGCTGTAGCCTCACAACGACCGCCTTGGATGACAGAACTACTGCTGTAGCCTCACAACGACCGGCTTTGATGGCAGAACTACTGCTGTAGCCTCACAACGACCGGCTTGGATGGCAGAACTACTGCTGTAGCCTCACAACGACCGGCTTGGATGGCAGAACTACTGCTGTAGCCTCACAACGACCGGCTTGGATGACAGAACTACTGCTGTAGCCTCACAACGACCGGCTTGGATGGCAGACGAGACAGAATGGCCTCTCCAAGTTCCAAAGCTGCAGTGCAGTGTAAATCATGCAGTCTGTCAGTACGTGATACCAGTGATGTCCAATACTGTACTTTTTTCGTCTCTGGTTGAAAACAAAACAAAACAAACAAAAAACAGGAAGAGGTTAAAACGTGGAGAGAAAGTGATAGGGTGTTTGCTTGTGTTTGTTTGGATGTGTGTGTGTGTGTGTGTGTGTGTGTGTGTGTGTGTGTGTGTGTGTGTGTGTATGCACCGCACAGACAAAAAAAAAAAAAGAAGAAGAGAAAACAAGTGAGTCAAAAAAAAGAAGCAAATAAACAAACACACATACATACACCCCCATATCGTCAAATATATCACCACATTCAAAAATCGAAAACCCATATCCCAATCATTTTCACAGATATTACCAATCACAACTTTCATGAAATCAATGATGATAGAAACGATGGTTGCAACACGACTTTTGCTACTGATGATAATGACGACAACAACAACAATGACAATAATAATAACAACAGTGATAATATTGATGATAATATAACAATGGTAACAACAGCAGCAACAGCAACAACAGCAGCAAAAACAACAATGATAACAATAATTATAACAACAACAATAGCAATGACATCAACAGCAGCAGAAGCAACAACAACAACAATAATGATACTACTACTACTACTACTACTAATCAGAATCAGAATCAGAATCAAGAACAGCTACAACGATCATGATAAACAGAACGATGATGATGATGTTAACTGGAAGTGAACAAAATATTTTTTTGTCCAAGTGGATCAGTTTGGAAAACAACAGCAACAACAAAAACAAACAAACAAACAAACAAAAAAAAACACACACCGGAAAAACAACAACAACAACAACCCCCCCGCAAGCGATCAAACAAACATACAATCAAAGCAATCACCTCACGCAAACCGCACCACACACCACAAACCACACCACACACCACAAACCACACCACAAACCACAAACCACACCACACACCACAAACCACAAACCACACCACACACCACAAACCACACCACACCACACACCACAAACCGCACCACACACCACACACCACACCACAAACCACACCACACACCACAAACCACACCACAACACCACAAACCACACCACACACCACAAACCACACCACACACCACAAACCACACCACAACACCACACACCACAAACCGCACCACACACCACAAACCACACCACACACCACAAACCACACCACACACCACACACCACAAACCACACCACACACCACAAACCACACCACACACCACAAACCACACCACACACCACACACCACAAACCACACCACACACCACAAACCACACCACACACCACACACCACAAACCACACCACACACCACAAACCACACCACACACCACAAACCACACCACAAACCACACCACAACACCACACACCACAAACCACACCACACACCACAAACCGCACCACACACCACAAACCACACCACACACCACACCACCAACCGCACCACACACCACAAACCACACCACACCACACACCACAAACCGCACCACACACCACAAACCACACCACAAACCACACCACACACCACAAACCACACCACACCAGACCACAGTGCCCAAACACACATCCCATAGACAGCACTCACCTCAAAGAAACCAGCCAGTGGAAGACTTGACTTGTGGACACACCTGTCTCACCTGTGGCCCGTGCTGAAATGAGCTGATGTCCCGTCATCAGGGTGGGAAGGGGAGGGGAGGGGGGGGGTAGACAGGGAGTGGGGGAGGAAGAAAAACAGGAGTGGAGAGGGTGGGATGTACAAATAGGACACAGAGAGAGAGAGAGAGGGGGGGAGGGAGGGAGAGAGAGAGGACAGAGAGAGAAAGAGAGGGAAGGAGAGAGGGAGGGAGAGAGAGAGAGAGGGGGGGGAGGGAGGGAGAGAGAGAGGACAGAGAGAGAAAGAGAGGGAAGGAGGGAGAGAGAGAGAGAGAGGACAGAGAGAGAGAGAGAGGGGGAGGGAGAGTGAGAGTGAGAGAAGGAGAGGGAGGGAGCGAGGGAGAGAGAGAGAGACAGACAGACAGACAGACTGACAGAGGCAAGGAGAGTGAAAGGGAGGCAGACAGAGAGGGAGACGGATACGTAGACAGAGACAGAGACAGACAGACAGAGACAGAGACAGAGACAGAGACAGACAGAGACAGAGACAGAGACAGAGACAGACAGACAGAGACAGAGACAGAGACAGAGACAGACACAGACAGACAGACAGAGACAGAGACAGACAGACAGACAGACAGACATACAGAGACAGAGACAGACAGACATAAATTTAGGAAGGGTTGATGGAGGAAAGGTGGGGGGAGAGGGGGGGGCGAGGCATGGAAACAGAGTGAAGGAGTGAAGGGAGGGGGGGGGGGGGCAGGCATGGAAACAGTGTGAAGGGAGAGAGAGGGGGGGGGGGCGAGGCATGGAAACAGTGTGAAGGGAGAGAGAGGGGGCGGCGAGGCATGGAAACAGTGTGAAGGGAGAGAGAGGGGGGGCGAGGCATGGAAACAGTGTGAAGGGAGAGAGAGGGGGGGGGGGCGAGGCATGGAAACAGTGTGAAGGGAGAGAGAGGGGGGGGGGGCGAGGCATGGAAACAGTGTGAAGGGAGAGAGAGGGGGGGGGGGGCGAGGCATGGAAACAGAGTGAAGAGAGAGAGAGGGGGGGGGGGGCGAGGCATGGAAACAGAGTGAAGAGAGAGAGAGGGGGGGGGGGGGGGCGAGGCATGGAAACAGAGTGGGGGGGGGGGGCAGGCATGGAAACAGTGAAGGGGGTGGGTGGGGGGGGGTACGAATGGAAACAGAGTGAAGGGAGGGGGAGGGAGGGGGAGGCATGGAAATAGTGAAGGGGGGGTGAGGGGGGGAGGCATGGAAACAGTGTGAAGGGGGTGGGTGAGGGGGGAGGCATGGAAACAGAGTGAAGGGAGGGTGAGGGGGGAGGCATGGAAACAGAGTGAAGGGAGGGTGGAGGGTGGGGGGAGGCATGGAAACAGAGTGAAGGGGGGGTGAGGGGGGAGGCATGGAAACAGAGTGAAGGGGGGGGTGGGGGAGGCATGGAAACAGTGAAGGGAGGGGGGAGGGTGGGGGAGACATGGAAACAGTGAAGGGAGGGGGGAGGGTGGGGGGCGAGGTATGGAAACAGAGTGAAGGGAGGGGGAGGGTGGGGGTAGGGGGAGGCATGGAAACAGAGTGAAGGGAGGGTGGGGGTGGGGGAGGCATGGAAACAGAGTGAAGGGAGGGTGGGGGTGGGGGCAGATGTTTGAAAAATGACTGGAGTACAAGGCCGGAAGGGTCTACGCACTGACGAGTCTGGGGGTGACACCTCCCTGCAGTGACCAGTGACGGTCAGTGACACAGCAATGTACCCTGACTTCACACAGCAATGTACCCTGACTTCACACAGCAATGTACCCTGACTTCACACAGCAATGTACTTCACACAGCAATGTACCTGACTTCACACAGCAATGTACCTGACTTCACACAGCAATGTACTTCACACAGCAATGTACCTGACTTCACACAGCAATGTACCAATATACCTGACTTCACACAGCAATGTACCTGACTTCACACAGCAATGTACCTGACTTCACACAGCAATGTACCCTGACTTCACACAGCAATGTACCTGATTTCACACACAGCAATGTACCCTGACTTCACACAGCAATGTACCCTGACTTCACAGCAATGTACCTGACACAGCAATGTATCTGACTTCACACAGCAATGTACCCTGATTTCACACAGCAATGTACACTGACTTCACACAGCAATGTACCCTGACTTCACACAGCAATGTACCTGACTTCACACAGCTATGTACCTGACTTCACACAGCAATGTACCCTGACTTCACACAGCAATGTACCCTTACCCTGACTTCACACAGCAATGTACCCTGACTTCACACAGCAATGTACCTGACTTCACACAGCAATGTACTTCACACAGCAATGTACCTGACTTCACACAGCAATGTACCAATATACCTGACTTCACACAGCTATGTACCAATATACCTGACTTCACAGCAATGTACCTGACTTCACAGCAATGTACCACCCTGACTTCACACAGCAATGTACCACCCTGACTTCACACAGCAATGTACCTGACTTCACACAGCAATGTACCTGACTTCACACAGCAATGTACCACCCTGACTTCGTTTCTCTCTCTTTCTCGTTCACCCTCTCTCCCTCTTTTTTTCCCTCTCTCCCTTTCTATCTTCCTCTCTCTCTCTCTCTCTGGTCACGCAGTGAAACCATCCGACTCATCATGCCACTAATCTGGGAATTACATTAGTTTTCAGGGTAAAGGAGGCTTTTTGGTCAACAAAGGCGTCAAGTGCTATGTCCACAATGGACGGCTGATCTTATGTTCTTGGAGTAGAGTGGATATTATCGATGTCAAAGTATTACATCACCCCTCTCTTTGAGGGAGGCAGGTGGTTGTTTGGTTAAGACGTTTATCTGCCTGTTAACACAGTGCCTGTGAGGGGGTCTGGGCTCTTGACTGGCACGCACTTGGCGCACTGAAAAAAGACCCCATGGCAACATAAGCATTGTTCTTTGGCAAATTCCTGAAGAAGAAATCCACTCCGATAGGTACACAAAAGTATGCTTGCTCTCAAGGCCTGACTGAGCGCATATGGTTAAGCTGCTGCTGAGGTATCTGCCTAGCACATGTGATGTAGCGTATATGGATTTGTCCGAATGTAGTGACGCCTCCTTGAGAAACCGAAACTAAAACTGAACTCTCTGTCTCTGTCTGTCTGTGTGTCTGTGTCTGTCTGTCTGTCTCTCCCTCTGTCTCTCTCCAAAACAGATTGATAAGAAAAGGAAAAGGTTCCTGTACTGATTGAAATAAAAATTCACATTCACAATACGCACAATGGCTGTTAAAAATGAAACTGGTATATATTGCGAATCGTAATTTGTTTCTACGATGCTTCATCTTTTTGTTCTCGTATTACAGTTTGTGAGCTCAAGTTCCTTTTCTGAGTCTGATGGATCGGTGTTTATAGCAGATGGTTCAG
>NC_134886.1:1816690-1824190 GCF_041734735.1 Babylonia areolata | reverse complement strand
AGGGGTACCCTTGGAGTGGGGCAGGGGTACCTTTGGAGTGGGGGAGGGGTACCCTTGGAGTGGGGTGGGGGAGGGGCGTTTTACTGGGTACCTTTTCCCTCTGCGGTATT
Organism: Babylonia areolata; assembly: GCF_041734735.1. Lineage (NCBI taxonomy): Eukaryota > Metazoa > Mollusca > Gastropoda > Neogastropoda > Buccinidae > Babylonia > Babylonia areolata. The sequence goes on along the minus strand of NC_134886.1, from coordinate 1,824,080 downwards.
CCCTGATCCTAGTTACACTATACAGTAGACATACTGGCTGGGTGTTTACTTCATGCAGAAGAAATCTTGTGTTAACTCTCTCCATACGAACGGCGAAAGAGACGACGTTAACAGCGTTTCAGCCCAATTACCATCATCAAAATATTGCAAGCGGAAGGCTCTTATACTGAAGAGGTGAATGTTGACAAAGAATACCACAATTCTGACGACGGAAGCTAAAGGTTGGGTCATTAAGACACCCACTGGACATCCGAGGGGTCTGTGTAGAGGAGAAGAGAGGACTGGCCGTACTGAGTGAGTTAAACTGGTGGTGTCAGCAGGGAATTGTTAATGTGTGATAAATGAGTTTCTGCAGTGAAGTCTCCCCCCCTTCTCTATCTCATTAATTCATTCATCATTGATTCTTTCCTTTCACTTTCTTTCCCCCCCACCCCCACCCCCACCCCGACCCCGTCTCTCACTTGATCTGTCTGTCTGTCTGTCTGTCAGTCTATCTATCTATCTCCCGTCTGTGCTCATTTGTGTGGAGGGAGGGAGGGAGGGAGGGAGAGACTGATAAGTAGGTCCAGGCCGTTCTGCACGTTTCAAGTGGCGAGGTGGGGGTGGGGGTATACAAATCATGTAGAAATGACTGGTGAGACATGGATGTCAAGTGTGGGGGTATAAACCTAAAGTGGAGTGATGGCCTAGAGGTAACGCGTCCGCCTAGCAAGCGAGAGAATCTTAACGCGCTGGCTCGAATCACGGTTTCCTCCCCCTCCACTAGACCTTGAGTGGTGGTCTAGACGCTAGTCATTCGGAAGAGACGATAAACCGAGGTCCCGTGTGCAGCATGCTCTTAGCGCTCGTAAAAGAACCCACGGCAACAAAAGGGTTGTTCCTGGTAAAATTCTGTAGAAAAATCCATATTGATAGGAAAAACAAAATAAAACTGCACGCAGGAAATAAAAGGGGTGGTGCTGTAATGTAGCGACGCGCTCTCCCAGTGGAGAGCAGGCCGAATTTCACACAGGGAAATCTGTTGTGATAAAAAGAAATACAAATATAACTCATGTAGGAATGACTGCTGAGACATGGATGTCAAGTGTGGGGGTGGATGGACAAAGAAAACAACAAAAACCAAACCAAAAAACAACAAAAAACAAAACCAAAACAAAACAAAAAAACAATAACAAAAACCAAAAAAAACAAAAAAACAAAAACAAAAAACAAAACAAAACAAACAAGCAAACAAACAAAAACCACAAAAAAAACAACAACAAAACGTCGTTCCTTTGCACACATGGAAATCGTGTAAAACGCTTATCTTGTGCAGATCTTACTCTCTCTCTCTCTCTCTCTCTCTCTCTCTCCATTTCCACAAATGTGTTGTGCTTAAATTCTCTCTCTCTCTCTCTCTCTCTCTCTCTCTCTCTCTCTCTCTCTCTCTCTCTCTCTTTTTCTCTCTGCCCCAACCTGTTCCTCAAACCAGCCAAACAAAAACCAAAGTTACAACACGGACCGAAAGACTGTTGACCCACGAACAGCAGAGGGATGGCCTCACTTCATCTACATCAGGCGTCAAGTGCGAGAGGATGGCGTCAGCAGCAAACCACTCCAAGTTTAACCGGTGCCTCTCCTCTGACCGAGACTGGAGCTACCTTGGTGTACCTGGACAGTTCCTCCTTGCCCCCACACTACAGCACCTTAACTCACTCAGTACATCAGGATGGCCGAGCGGTCCAAGGCGCTGCGTTCAGGTCGCAGTCTGGTTCTCCAGGCGTGGGTTCGAATCCCACTTCTGACAAGGTTTTTTTTTGCGTTGGGTTACGCTGCTGGTCAGGCATCTGCTTGGCAGATGTGGTGTAGCGTATATGGATTTGTCCGAACGCAGTGACGCCTCCTTGAGCTTCAGTATAAGAGCCTTCCGCTTGCAATATTTTGATGGTGGTAACTGGGGTGAAACGCTGTTAACGTCGTCTCTTTCGCCGTTCGTATGGAGAGAGTTAAAAACACGGTGTGCTTTCCCTTTGTGTTGGAGCTGTCTAAAGTACTGACCATTGTAAAAAAGAGACAAACTACTCCTAGTTCACACTGACTGTGGTACAAAATAGCTGTGCTGGTATTGATGTGGCACAGCCGTGCATGTTCCCTGAACCTGGCCTTCATTGTAGCCCTCTGCAAGTGACACCCTACCTCCAAGGGGTTGCACCTCCACGTTCCGTCGTTGATTCCAGAGAATGGAGAAATCAAGGGGTTTTTGTTGTTATTGTTTATTTATTTAATTTATTTTTTATAAAGTGTTATTAAAGGATTAATATAATTATGTTATCCATTACCTGTGGCAGCTTACTTCTTTTATCAAAATTAATGTACAAACATGTCAAATTTTGCAGTATATTCATTTCTGATATTGTTAAAAATTCTATCAAACATGCACCATTCACATTCTGTATTATGATGACAGTTTTCATTTTACTCAAAAAACTGGTGCTCCTTGAAGCTATGTCAACATGAATACATGCCATGATGAGACATTTGGTATCTTGTTTATCTTGTTCTTTATTATTTGTTATTGTTCTTCATCTTATTATTACTATTATAAGTATTATCATATTGAAAAATAACCCTTGTATCTCTCGCACACACAGATGAAACGCCCACTCACGAGAACACATCCTACATGAAGACTTCAATGGGGGGTGGGGGGTGGAGGGCACACAAAGGGAGTGCAGAGGGCAGGGAGGAGACAGACAACAGATTAGGGTTTGTCACATCCAAAGGCCATTTTCAACAGGTACGTTTTTGATTTTGTTTTGAAAGAGGACAGAGTTGGTGAGTGACCGAGATCCAGAGGAAGAGAATTCCAGACAGAAGACGCTTGAAACTGAAAAGCTCTTTGACCTAACGTCTTTGCAGAGACTGGGGTCTCAAAGGAACTCTTCTCCAAAGACTTGAGAGAACGGGAAGGGGTGTAAGTATGAAGGACAGAAGATAAATAAGATGAGAGAGAACCTTCCAAGTGGCGATAAGCCAATATGCCTTTTTGTCTGAATTCTGTACTGGATGGGCAACCAATGAAGTTGACGCAAGAGAGGGATAACATGATCTTTTAATTTATTTTATTTTATTTTTTCTAAAGACTTTGGCAGCAATGAAGTCTGAAGGCGCGATATCAAATAGAGGCAAACCAGCGAGTAGTGGATTGCAGTCGTCTGTGCAACTGAAGATGAAGGAACAGACATGCTGAATGGTCGCTTCGCTTCAATAATCAGATAGGGTCGAATGGTATGGATTTTCCTCAGTTGGAAGTTTGCAGTTTACATTAATTACCGACATAGTCGTGCACAGACAGGTTGAATCAAAATATACGTCCAGGTTTCTGACAGAATTTTCAAAGTTCACATCAGTATTGCAGACAGTCAAGGTTGGTTCGAAATTTGACCAGGCATAAAACTAGAGCCTACTGGTATGGCTTCTGTCTTGACGTACAGCCTGAGCTTGTACGTCAGCATCCATTCCTTCACTGCGGCAATGTACATCTCTATGTTTTCTGCGAAGGACAGCAAAAATATTTGTGGAAGAAGCTTTTGTCAGTTGGGTGTTGTCTGCGAACTTGTGAAAATCACACTGATGTCGGCTGATGATGTCGGACGATGGCTGAATGCATTGATTAAAAAAAAAAGTATTGGACCAAGAAGTGAACCTTGGGGACCACCATATCGAACAGGAAGAAGTCTAGATTCGAAATGAGAACTTGGAAATGATCACCCTTCTTGAGCGATTGGAAAGGCAAGATTTGAACCAAGTGAGGGCTGTGCCAGAAATTCCAAAAGTGTCATGAAGACGGTTGAGAAGAATATCATGATCTATTGTGTCGAAAGCTGCCGACAGATCGAGCAGACACAGAACTGAGACTTCTTTCTTATCTGCACAGGACAATAATGTGTTAGACATGTTTAACAGGGTTGTCTCGGTAATGTGATTCTGTCTGTATGCAGATTGGAACACCTCAAGAATGAGGTCATTGGACGAGTAATTTTGACAGAAAAGGTCAACCTAAAATAGGTCTGTTGTTTTTCAAGTTTTATTGTCAAGACCAGGTTTCTCGAGTTCAGATAGACTGCAAAAAGTGTCCCCCTCCCCCCGCCCCCCTTCTTTTTTCTGCTTTCGTTGTTGTCAGATTTTGAAAAATGATAAGCTGTGCTATTGATGCTCTGTTGTGTCGTTGATTTATTTAAATTTGTTATATTATTATTATTGATTTATAAAGTGATATTGTTTTATTCATTGGTTTGTATTTTCGATTTTTTTTTTTATTGGTGAAGGTTGAAAGTATACTCGTATTACCCATGTATTTCATTATGTAGTATTAAGCGCTCGCGCGCGCGCACGCACACACACACACACACACACACGCACGCACGCACGCACACATGCATGTACATGCACACACACGTATCCACACGCACTCTCTCTCTCTCTGTCTCTCTCTCTCTCTCTTGCGCACACACACACACACACACACGCACGCACGCACACATGCATGTACATGCACACACACGTATTCACACGCACTCTCTCTCTCTCTCTCTCTCTCTCTCTCTTGCGCACACACACACACACACACACAATCATTAAATTTCAAAACAAAATAAGTAGTAGAAGAAGTCGTAATAGTAGTAATAGTTTTGCAAGTTTATATGAATACGTCTGTGGGCGAGTGACAGAGATAGATAGAGAGAGAGAGCGATAGATAGATAGATAGACAGAGAGAGAGAGAGAGTGTGTGTGCGTGTAGAGCGTATGTATATATACGTGTGTGTGTGTGTGTGTGTGTGTGTGTGTGTGTGTGTGTGTGGCGCGCGCGCGCGTGTGTGTGTGTGCATATATGTGTATGAGTGTCTGTCTATCTACCTGCCTCGTGTGCGAACAAATGCGCGCGAGCGTGTGAGTACGTGAGTGTGTGGATGCGTCCGTGCATGTGGGTTCCCGAGTGTGGGAAGCATCACCAAGTCCGAGCAGCAAGGGTGTCCAATGAGAAAATGTTTATTGAGAACACGATTCTGTTCATTGTGACAACACATGGAACCTAAGCACAACGACTACCTATGTACAATCACAGTTATAACTGGCGACTTTTTTCACTTGACAAAAAAGATCCAGTTGTGATGGCACGTTTTTCTTTTAGTTTAGCCATCGAAGACATTTTCAGAGCAGAAGGTAAAGTGGTCTTCACAACAACTATCATTCCTCCCTCACGCAGTGGTTTGTCCTCTAAAGGGAACTGAACGGCCATATCGAAATCCTCAAGAGCAAAAGCAAAAGCATTAAACTCAACTCATCAAAAACGACTTTACATTTTGTTGTGAAAAATCTATAGCTATGAAAACAATAATTTCTGACAATAAGAAATAGATAACCCTAAACCAGTCTTCCATCTGTGACAGTGTCCAGCCATGCTTACAGTATTTTGTCTGTGACAATAACCATGCTAACAATCTTTTGTCTGTGACAATAAGCATGCTGACAATCTTTTGTTTGTGACAATAACCATGCTAACAATCTTTTGTCTGTGACAATAACCATGCTAACTATCTTTTGTCTGTGACAATAACCATGCTAACTATCTTTTGTCTGCGACAATCTTTAGCCATGCCAACAATCTTTTGTCTGCGACAATCTTTAGCCATGCCAACAATCTTTTGTCTGCGACAATCTTTAGCCATGCCAACAATTTTTTGTCTGTGTCAAAATCAACCATGCAAACAATCTTCTGTGACCTCTGTGACAATCTCGAGCCATGCTAACAATCTTCTGTGTGTGACTGGCAGCCTACAGCCATTGTATCAATGTGCACAGTACAGAACAGCACGGTAAAGTACATGTGCACAGTACAGAACAGCACGGTAAAGTACATGTGCACAGTACAGAACAGCACGGTAAAGTACATGTGCACAGTACAGAACGGCACGGTAAAGTACATGTGCACAGTATAGAACAGCACGGTAAAGTACATGTGCACAGTATAGAACAGCACGGTAAAGTACATGTGCACAGTACAGAACAGCACGGTAAAGTACATGTGCACAGTACAGAACAGCACGGTAAAGTACATGTGCACAGTACAGAACAGCACGGTAAAGTACATGTGCACAGTACAGAACAGCACGGTAAAGTACACGTGCACAGTATAGAACAGCACGGTAAAGTACATGTGCACAGTACAGAACAGCACGGTAAAGTACATGTGCACAGTACAGAACAGCACAGTAAAGTTACTGTGCACAGTATAGAACAGCACGGTAAAGTAAATGTGCACAGTATAGAACAGCACGGTAAAGTACATGTGCACAGTATAGAACAGCACGGTAAAGTACATGTGCACAGTATAGTACAGTGCAGTGCAGTACAGTGCACATACAATGGTCATATATAGCCAGATTGACAAACATGACGAACCAAAGCATGTACACATGCATGAACAGAGCAGACAACTTCGGCTTCAAATAAGAACACCTATGTACATGAAAAAAAGAAAAAAGAAAAAAAGATTTATCAAACGACAAAGGGATGCATCATGAAAATAAAATAAAGGAAAACAAATTCACTACAAGAAAAAGGCAAAAATAAACAACACTGAACCATATATGAGTGTGTCAAACAAAATGAAAATGCTATCAAAACTAATTTAGTGACAAACGTGATAATACAGCCAAAATGAAAATGCTATCAAAACTAATTTAGTGACTAACGTGATAATACAGCCAAAATGAAAATGCTATCAAAACTAATTTAGTGACAAACGTGATAATACAGCCAAAATGAAAATGCTATCAAAACTAATTTAGTGACAAACGTGATAATACAGCAAAATGAAAAGAACGAATGGCAACACGGTTATCCAATCGCACTGAGCAAGTAACCACAGTATGTCCACAGTGAACCATCATTTCAACGTTGAACTGCCCGCTCCAAAGTTTTTCAGTGCGTGGTGTGTGTGTGTGTGTGTGTGTGTGTGTGTGTGTGTGTGTGTGTGTGTGTGTGTGTGTGTGTGTGTGTTTGTTTTTGGTTTTTGTTGTTGTATGCGTTGGTTAACTATAAAGGAAGTATGACGGCTTACAAGTTTTTATCTGCATATGAGTTGAATGTAAATTTGTATGCTTTTCAGATTTGTTCTTCATAAATACATTAATAAAGAGAAGAATAAGTAAATAACCAAACTAACAAACAAACAAATAGATGAATAAAAAGATAAATAGATAGCTGAATAAACAAATGAATGAATGAATAAAAGAAAAACAAATAGAGAAATGTACACACACTTTATTCTTTTTGAAACTGGCCACAACACCCCTCAAAAACCAAGAGAGAAAAGTGAAAGCAAAACAGGGAGCACACTCCTGACGTC
>NC_134886.1:1794190-1804190 GCF_041734735.1 Babylonia areolata | reverse complement strand
CTGTCAGGACACACCACCCTCACCTGTCAGGACACACCACACACCTGTCAGGACACACCACACACACCTGTCAGGACACACCACACACCTGTCAGGACACACCACCCACACCTGTCAGGACACACCACACACCTGTCAAGACACACCCCACACACACCTGTCAGGACACACCACACACCTGTCAGGACACACCACACACACCTGTCAGGACACACCACACACACCACCTGTCAGGAGTATCTGTGATATGAGGTATGGACAGATTCTCCTCTCAGTTCTGCAGCTGAATTATTAGTCTGGTGTTTAGATGTGATGAGAAATAAGAAAAGAAAAGAAAAAACCACCAGCTACATAAATAAATAGATGAAAAACCAAAAAAAAAAAAAAAGAAAAAAAAAAGTGAATCCCCCGCGCGAGCCCCACCCCCACGCCCCCTCCTCGTGGCACACACATTGAGCTCAGCCAGCTTGTTCCAGTCGGGGATGATGAAGTACTTGACGCCGTCAATGGCCCCGTCCAGGAGGGCCCCGCGGATCAGAAGGATCAGCAGGATGACGTAGGGAAAGGTGGCGGTGAAGTACACCACCTGCAACACACAGCATCCCGCATCACACCGTGCACACCTAACCTGGTTCGTCTCTTATGACAATAATGATGAAAAGAAAGAAGAGGCGGAGGAGAAAGAAGAGGAGGAGGAGGAGGAGAAAAAGAAGAAGAAAAAGAAAGAAAGAAAGAAAGAAGAAGAGGAGGAGGAGGAGGAGTAAAGGGGAAGGCGGGCACTGATCGTAACAGGAGGACACACGCACTAACACGTTGCACATGAACCTAGGACAGGCGTACTGGTGAAGGTGCAGACGCACTATAGTGACATGACATGACTCCTACCTTTCCGGAGGACTTGATGCCCTTGATGAGTCCTACCTTTCCGGAGGACTTGATGCCCTTGATGAGTCCTACCTTTCCGGAGGACTTGATGCCCCTGATGAGTCCTACCTTTCCGGAGGACTTGATGCCCTTGATGAGTCCTACCTTTCCGGAGGACTTGATGCCCTTGATGAGTCCTACCTTTCCGGAGGACTTGATGCCCTTGATGAGGCACAGCACCACCACGATCCAAGACAGCAGCAGGCACAGGGCCAGGCGCCACAGAGGGTCCCCCATGTTCTCAGGTTCAATCCCAGGGGACTTCTCAATCACGTCCTTGCTGTGACACACAAGAGGGAGCCGCCGCTAGTGATGATGTGTGTGGTGATCGTACTTGTTGTCGTTGTCGTTGTCGTCATCGTCATTGTTGTCATTCTACGTGAGATGTTGTTTTTTTTTTCTTGTGGTGTTACTGCAGTTACCAATCACATTACAGCAGCTTCTGTTTGTACAACAACAGAAGAAGAAGAAGAAGAAGAAGAAGAAGAAGGAGACGACGACGACGAAGAAGAAGAAAAAGAAGAAGAAGAAGAAGACAACGGTATCAGTAAGATTAATACTAATGATGATAGTGATGATGATGATAATAATAATAATAATAATAATAATGAACAACACACAAGGAGAATGAAAAGAGTCACGGTGATGAGTAACGGCGCTATATAAGTGTACATTATTATTATTATTATTGTTTTAACAGCACTTCCAAAACAAGCCGACCCCACACTATCACCCCTCCCCACCCAGTTCTCATCACATTCCCAATACAACCCTGCACCCTTCCCTCAATCACCCCCTCTCCACCACATTCATCCACAGCTGAGTAATCCACAGCTGTATTTCCATCAACAACAATCACCCCCTCTCCACCACATTCACCCACAGTACAGCTCAGTAATCCACAGCTGCATTTCCATCAACATCAATCACCCCCTCTCCACCACATTCATCCACAGCTATATTTCCATCAACAACAATCATCCCCTCTCCACCACATTCATCCACAGCTGTATTTCCATCAACAACAATCACCCCCTCTCCACCACATTCATCCACAGCTGTATTTCCATCAACAACAATCATCCCCTCTCCACCACATTCACCCACAGCTGTATTTCCATCAACATCAATCACCCCCTCTCCACCACATTCATCCACAGCTGTATTTCCATCAACAACAGTATCAGAAACATAAGCATTCCAGTCACAGTTTCCCCCCAGTCATGTCAGCCATACACTCCATCTCACACCCAACAGAACTTTCTCCACAGTTATCTCTCATCCGATCACCTTTATTCGCATAATCATACAACTCTTCACATAACTGGTCTGCATGCTCTGTCTCTTCATGGCCAACAGATTCCGTTTCACACTCGTCCTCACACCTTTCCTCACACACGTTCAGCACACTGCCATTGCCACACTTTCTTGACACTGTCAGCCTTGCAACGTCAACTGGACAGACACGGTGAATGTTCAGCATTTTCTGACAACACAACCCTGTGTGCTCTGTCATCAACACACTCTGTCTCTGCAGCAGGCTGGGTGCGCGCCGCACTGTCACCGACATGGTCAACTTGTTCCCCTCTCTCCCCCCCCCCCAGCCCCCACCCCCACATGCACAAGGTCAGTGTCACACAACACACCAGTGGCAGACCAATGTGTTACAGTTCTCGGTTCACGTGCACGCTGGTAAACCGATGACAACCCTAAGTTTTGCCCACGACTTAATAGATGCAGCCTTTTCGAACCACGGGGGCAGCCGACTCCCTAGGTAGCCTCCGTCACGTTGTCACTGGGACCCAGAAAGAACCTCTTCCCATCGATCACCAGATGATCGAATACCATGGTGACCTTCTTCCCTTGCGTTCTAGCAGACTTGAGGTGTGGTGTCAGCTTTCTTCCTAATTCCCTTACTCTAGCTGAAAAGTCTTCTCCAATGAAAAGATTGGTACCTTTAAGCTTTCATTTTTCTTTTAATACTTTTTGTTTGTCCTTATAAAAGGTACAACAGGTAATAATGGGTGGTGTAGGACTAACGTTCAAACGGTGTACCCGGTCAAACTGTGTTGTGTCAGAAACTTCAAGTTCGTCAGTTGTCATGTCAGTCACAATGCATCTTCTTGATCATTGTATTAAATATAAAACCTTAAGGCAACAATTTTTAAAAGATATTCAAAATTCGAATAAGACAGGAAATATTCCCAGTCAGGTGATGCTAACAGATGATGAATATATACAAACAAGATTAGGAGAATTTGTTTATGAATGCTGCTGCAATTTACTGCATTAACTGATTGATTAATTGTGTGTTTTTCCTTCATTCATTTATTTACCATTGCACTTGTGTCTTATAAACCTTACCGTTTCATGACAATAAAATCTATTCTATTCTATTCTATTCACACACACACACACACACACACACACACACACACACACACACACGCACGCACACACACACACACAGAGTGATGAGGGGTCGAGACAGAGAGTGACAGGTAGAGAAACAGACACACAGTCTGTCAAGGAACAGAGACAGAGACAGAGACAGAGACAAAGACAGAGACAGAAAGAGAGGTTGAGACAGAGAGAAAACAAGTGTGTTTGTTTGAAATCGTTGATCTCCTTGGCGAGAGTGTCAAGAGCACAGCGTTTGATGGACGTGGGCAAACACACCACTTCCTGCATTGACGTGGGCACAGGAGGGGGGGGGGATATCACTATCAGGACATGTGTTGTGCAATCACGGAGATCTCTCTCTCTGTCTCTCTGTTTGTCTGTCTGTCTGTCTGTCTGTCTCTCTATCTGTCTGTCTGTCTGTCTGTCTCTCTGTCTCTCTCTGTCTCTCTGTCTGTCTGTCTGTCTGTCTGTCTGTCTCTCTGTCTGTCTCTCTCTGTCTGTCTCTGTCTGTCTGTCTGTCTCTCTCTCTGCCTCTCTCTCTCTGTCTGTCTCTCTCTCTCTCTCTGTCTCTCTGTGTCTCTCTCTGTCTGTCTGTCTGTCTGTCTCTGTCTGTCTGTCTGTCTCTCTCTCTGCCTCTCTCTGTCTGTCTGTCTGTCTGTCTCTCTCTGTCTCTCTCTGTGTCTCTCTCTGTCTGTCTGTCTGTCTCTCTCTCTCTCTGTCTCTCTCTCTGTCTCTCTCTGTCTCTGTCTCTCTCTGTCTGTCTCTCTCTCTCCACTTCTTTTCTCATCATTATCATTCCCGTCCAGAGAGGCGGATGTAAACAAGCACATTGTGTTTACTCCTTTTATACCCTTTTAAAACACAATTTCGTTCTCTCTCTCTCTCTGTCTGTCTGTCTCTCTCTCTCCACTTCTTTTCTCATCATTATCATTCCCGTCCAGAGAGCCGGATGTAAACAAGCACATTGTGTTTACTCCTTTTATACCCTTTTAAAACACAATTTCGTTCTCTCTCTCTCTCTCTCTCTCTCTCTCTCTCTCCCATTTTTAATTTTGATAATAGTCAAACTGTCACTAATACAGGTATCATTTCTTTTGAAAAACACCAAGTAGATTGTTTGTGGATTGAAATTAGTCTTCCAAATTCAAAACCGTTGTATGTTGTATTTCTGTACAGAAACCCTTCCGAACACATAGACTAGACAGGCAGATTTGATGCAATGAGAGAAGATGTTACACTTTTGACTCACTTGTGTAAACAAAGTGAGTCTATGTTTTAACCCGGTGTTCGGTTGTGTGTGTGTGTGTGTGTGTGTGTGTGTGTGTGTGTGTGTCCGTGTGTCTGTGTGTCCGTGGTAAACTTTAACATTGACATTTTCTCTGCAAATACTTTGTCAGTTGACACCAAATTTGGCATAAAAATAGGAAAAATTCAGTTCTTTCCAGTCATCTTGTTTAAAACAATATTGCACCTCTGGGATGGGCACAAACAATTTTAAAAAATAAAGCCTAATTATATGCAAACTGCATTTACTGTTATATTTATATTTTTTGTATCCTCTAAACTTGGCACTTTGATCTGATATTCGACACAACAACAAGAGGAGTCATTATTATCATTTTTTGTTCAAACAGGAACTTCTTTTGCTAAGCATGGAATTTTTATTTATTTGCAAATGTTTTGGTGCAGAAAGTAAAAAAGGGAAATTATTCTGTAATTAATGCTAGGGGACTTAATTTATCACAAGTGAGTCTTGAAGGCCTTGCCTCTCTTGTTTGGCAATGCAATCGTTTTCTTTGGTGATTTCAACATGGATCTCCCAACATCCAACGGAATCCAACATAAGACAAGTTTGGCCTTTCCCAACTTATTGACGCACCACTTCCTGTTCGGAAACTCCCATCAACCACGTTTATCACAACACAAAACAAACCATCATTGAAGCATGCTCTCCTCACAGCGGCTGTAGAGATCATTTCCCTGTATGTCCCTCATGGTGCAGAAAAGGCGTAAAAATATCATAAAGTCTGGGCGTAAAGTTATTTCTTACAGATTGTTTGCTAACCTTTTCGCTTGTTAGATTAGCGACTTCTCTTTTACGAAGTCCATGAAGTAATTTTCTGTGATTGTATTAAGACGTTTGTTTCACATTTCACTCACCACATTCCCGGTTCCCCCCAACTCACTATTCATCCCCCTACCCCTCCTCTTCTTAACGATGATACTCAAATGTATACATTTATACTCTAACAAAATGTCTTCAATCACCGATATGTGTGACGGGACATTAAAAAAAAAAATTCCTCCTCCTCCTCACTCACTGTTAAATGTTCAGTCTCGTTGAACGTTCATTTTTTGCAACAGGTATGTTAACAGTTATTTCTGTTAAACGCACAGAGACTCACTGACCTTTCATTTCATTATCACATGAATATGAGAAAAAGCAATAATTAACGCCCATCAGCTGAGAAATATCCGTGTCCAAGAGGTATTATAAAATCAATATGTACAGAAAACAACAGCAGCATATATTTGCAAATATGTGCCTGATTATTCTTCAGCTTGTAAGCTGCGTGTACGTGCTTGGTCTGTGTAGTGTGTGTGCGTACGTGCTTGGTTTGTATTGTGTGAGTGCGTGCGTGCGTGCGTGCGTTTGCATGCGTACGTGTGAATTCATTATGTCTTTTTTTTTTTTTTTTTTTTAAACTCTCTCCATACGAACGGCGAAAGACACGACGTTAACAGCGTTTCACCCCAGTTACCATCATCAAAATATTGCAAGCGTAAGGCTCTTACACTGAAGAGGTGAATGTTGACAAAGAATACCACAATTCTGACGATGGAAGCTAAAGGTTGGGTCATTCAGACACCCACTGGACATCCGAGGGGTCTGTGTAGAGGAGAAGAGAGGACTGGCCGTACTGAGTGAGTTAACATTACCACTTGTATAGTGAAGTTCATACAGCTATGACAAGAGGGTGCCACAGAAACGCTCCACTGATCCTGAAAACCTATCACTATACACGTCCCAAGCCATTACACCTCTCTCCTTACACCAAACAAACATTCGCTGACATCAGATAAAAAAAAGAAAGCTACGTTGGTGTTGCCGTGTAACAAGATCCAATGGCCGTGCTGAAGCGATCTTACAAAGGAACTGTGGAGGGAGAGAGAGGGAGGGCAAGACAAAAAAAAAAAACACAAAAAAACCACATTCACACACACACACACACACACACACACACACACACACACACACGGCACTGTGGGCTGACATCACTGTAGATGGAAAGGAAAACCCTTTGCAGAGACCCAGGCTGTGACACGCACACCTGAAGGGATCTGGTGAATAGTCCTTCTGTAGGGTGACCCAGTGATGCCTCACAGTTCACTTCAGATACTTGAGGAGGCAAATAAATGTAAACAGACACACACACACACACACACACACACACACACACACACTCACAGTGAAGAAGAAGAAGAGGAGGAGGAGGAGAAGGAGGAGAGGAGGAGAAGAAGGAGAAGAAGAGTAGGAGGAGGAGGAGAAGAAGAAGAGGAGGAGAAGAAGAAGAGGAGGAGGAGGAAGAGGAGGATAAGAAGAAGAAGAGGAGGAGGAGGAAGAGGAGGATAAGAAGAAGAAGAAGAGGAGGAGGAGGAGGAGGAAGAGGAGGATAAGAAGAAGAACAAGAAGAAGAAGAAGAGGAGGAGGAAGAGGAGGATAAGAAGAAGAAGAAGAGGAGGAGGAAGAGGAGGATAAGAAGAAGAAGAAGAACAAGAAGAGGAGGAGGAGGAGGAGGAGGAGAAGAAGAAGAAGACTGACTAGAAGAAGTACTCCACGGACGAAGTGTAGACAGGGGTACAGTTGTAGTTCATGTCGATGGTGTCATTCTTGGTGCACTGACAGGTGTAGTTGCTCATGGTGAACAGGGTCTCGTTGTACGTGCACTCCTCGGGGGCTTTGGTTCGCTTCTCCACACAGTCCGTCCACCCCTGAAAGGCGGTAGTGAACACAGTTGTGTACACACACACACACCCGCATGGACGCACACACATACAAGCATGCAAACACACAAACGAATACACACACCACACACACACGCACACACACAGAGATACATACACATAAAGATACATACATACACAGAAACATACATACATCCTCTACCCTCCACCACACCACACAAAACACACACACACACACACACACACACACACACACACACACACACACACACACACACACACACACACAAACACACCACCTCCGCCCTCCCCCGCCACCCCCCACCTCCTGACACGTGGTCCACGGCAGGGTTTTCTGCATGGAGGAGAAGAAGTAGAAGAGGGTGTAGGCCATGATGACGTTGTAGTAGATGGCCACGAGCAGCGAGATGAGGCACATGGAGATGCCGACGCCCTTGGCGGCGGGGTTGAGGGCCCACACCCTGGTGGGGCCCATGTTGGAGTACTGGGCCATCACCAGCTCCATCAGGTACAACGGCTTGCCGATGAGCAGCTGCAGGATGAGGTAGGCGATGAGGAAGGCCGCTGCACGGGGCACAGAGAGAGGGAAATACTTTGGTTTGGGTTTTGGTTTGGTATGCTGTTGGTTTGGTACTGGGTTGGTATTGGTTTGGTATGGTATTGGTTTGGTTTGATTTGGGGTTGGGTTGGTATGGTATGGTATGGGGTTGGGGTTGGTTTGGGTTGGGTTAGTAAGGTATTGGTTTGGTTTGGTTTGGTTTGGTGTTGGTGTTGGGTTGGGTTGGGTTGGGTTGGGGTTGGGGTTGGGTTGGGTTGGGTTGGGTTGGGATGGGTGGGGTTGGGGTCGGGTTTGTTTTCCTTCCAGCAAACTACACACACACACACATAAACACAATGCATACATACAGACAAGCATACGTTCAAACACACACACACACACACACACACACACACACACACACACACACACACACACACCAATTAAACTGGGATTGTCTAACTTTTCCATGCAGCCCTGTGTGTGTCACAAGATATGCATGGGTATTCTGGTGTCCAGTGACGGAATCCAATCCGTAAATAAGTCCTTCAGGCGTCCGATTGGCCACATCCCATCCGCAGATGACCTTTTTGTTGTGTACAGTTCCAACCCACTAACCTACTTCTGCCCATTTTTTTTTTTTAAACTGTAAGCCGTGTTCTCACGTTTCGTTAAGATCATACCCACACGTATCTGGTTTTTTGGTCATCTTTGTGATTGGGTAGTACCTGGTTCATGACTTGGCTCATGCCGAGACTGGTCATTTTTCTTTTAATGACTACATGCCGTAAATAATCTGCACTTGACTGTCGTTCGCTAGACAACATGCTCAGTTTTCGTCGTCTCCGTTACACTTGGTAGGGAAATGTCTTCATCTCCGTTACACTTGGCAGGGAAATGTCTTCATCTCCGTTACACGTGGTAAGGAAATGTCTTCATCTCCGTTACACTTGGTAGGGAAATGTATTCATCTCCGTTACACTTGGTAAGGAAATGTATTCATCTCCGTTACACTTGGTAAGGAAATGTATTCATCTCCGTTACACTTGGTAAGGAAATGTCTTCATCTCCGTTACACTTGGTAAGGAAATGTCTTCATCTCCGTTACACTTGGTAGGGAAATGTCTTCATCTCCGTTACACTGGGTAGGGAAATGTCTTCATCTCCGTTACACTTGGTAAGGAAATGTCTTCATCTCCACCGGTGTAATATCCCAGTATGTCCCCCCCCCCGCCCTGTGTGTGTGTGACGAGTGTTTATGTGTGTGTGTGTGTGTGTGTGTGTGTGTGTGTGTGTGTGTGACGAGTGTTTATGTGCGTGTATGTGTGTGTGTGTGTGTGGAGGGGGGGGAACTAATGGTGAGAAGAGGAGGGTGAAACGTCAGGAGGATCAGGAGATCAACGCTGATCAATTCATTGATTCTGATCAAATGATTACATCTTGTCAAGGGTATCGGTGTGGAAGCTTCACTGGGGCACAAAAAATTAAGTCGACGTATGCGAGGAACCTACTTACATGATGAGGTCGAGTAAAGCGTGGAAATTTGACAGAGATGAAAAGAAAAAGAAAAAAAGGGTGCTGGCAGGGGCCAAAAAAAGGTGTCGACTTATCCGATGGCTCGACTTAAGCGAAGTCGACTTGAGCGGGGACAACTGTATACATGTAGACCACCAAGCATGCTCACTAATAGATAGGTAGACAGTCAGACAGACAGACAGACAGACCGGCCGACCAGATAAACAGCCGGACACACAGACAGACAGACAGACAAACAGAACAGACAGAACCTCCTCCGTTCTCATACGCGAGGTAGAAGAGCCTCCAGACATTGCCACAGACAGACAGACAGACGAACAGACCACACAGACAGACAGACAGACAGACGGACAAACCTCCTCCGTTCTCATAGGCGAGGTAGGGGAAGCGCCAGACGTTGCCCAGGCCCACGGACATGCCGATGCAGGACAGGATGAACTCCACCTTGTTGTCCCAGTGGCCCCTCTCCGGCTCCACCTCCTTCCCCTCCTCCTCCTCCCCCCTCCCTCCACCTCGCCGCTCGTCATCCCGCCCCTGGTAGTTCTTGCTGGGGTCCACTGCCGGCTGGGGGGGCATCAGTCATCAGCAGGCATCGTTATCGTTATCGTTATC
>NC_134886.1:1786690-1791690 GCF_041734735.1 Babylonia areolata | reverse complement strand
TCTGTCTCCCCCACCTCTCTCTCTCCCTGTCTCCCCCCCCCCTCTCTCTCTCTGTCTCTGTCTCCCCCCCCTCTCTCTCTGTCTCTGTCTCCCCCCCTCTCCTGTCTCTGTCTCCCCCCTCTCTCTCTCTGTCCTCCCCCCTCTCTCTCTGTCTCTGTCTCCCCCTCTCTCTCTGTCTCCCCCCTCTCTCTCTCTGTGTCTCTGTCTCCCCCTCTCTCTCTCTGTCTCCCCCCCTCTCTCTCTCTCTCTGTCTCCCCCCTCTCTCTCTCTGTCTCTGTCTCCCCCCCCTCTCTCTCTCTCTGTCTCCCCCCTCTCTCTCTCTGTCTGTCTCCCCCCTCTCTCTCTGTGTGTCTGTCTCCCCCCCCCTCCAGCTCTCTCTCTGTCTCTGTATTCTTGTCTGCCTCCCCCCGTTTCCCTCCCCCCTGATCTCTCTCTTCATCCCTCCACTTTCTGTCTTCTACCCCCCTCCCCCTTTCTCCCCAATCACCACATGTACACGATTATATTTTTTAATCCATTTCCCCCTTTCCATTTATTCCAGGAACATATAAATTGATTTTGTTTTTTGCTTTTCAGACTTCGTTGTTTGTTTTCTGCACACATGGCTGACATTTTTGCGAGGTGATAGCCGTCATGCGTGCTCTGTTCTACTTTTCTGTTTAGAGAAATACAAATCTGGGTTTGATTTCTTCTTTTCTGTTTAGAGAAATACAAATCTGGGTTTGATTTCTTCTTTTCTGTTTAGTGAAATACAAATCTGGGTTTGATTTCTTCTTTTCTGTTTAGGAGGTCGCACTCCCCTTCTATCATTTCATTTATTTCTATATCTTAGACTTTCTCTCTCTGTCCCTTCTCTCCATACAGCAAGCGCGGTGCGGTCCCCCAAAATGTCAGTAAAGGTCGGCGTCAACCCATGGACATTGTAGGAAGAAGAAGCAGGAGACGTAGCTGGAGCTGTCTTGACTGGAACGAGACTCATCTCATCAGCAGAGAGGATGGAAGACAGAGATGTGAGTCCATGTCAGGTCGTTTGGTCCACTTACCAGCAGCCACCTGCATGGAATGCTGCAGCCAAAAAAACAAACCGCTTCAGGCATAGAATGTGAGCACCTCAAGTTTTTGCTATCTGATCTTGTGACCTTTCCTGTCCGATTTTGTGACCTTTCCTATCCGATTTTGTGACCTTTCCTACCTGATCTTGTGACCTTCCCTACCTGATCTTGTGATCTTGTGACCTTCCCTACCTGATCTTGTGACCTTCCCTACCTGATCTTGTGACGTTTATTACGTGACTGTTTATTCTGTGACTTTCTTTCCGATCACACCACCACACGTTTCCCGACAGTCTCACACTGATTGGAGAAGATGTGACTAGACCTCAGCCTCATTACATATTCAATGGCATGACCTATCTCAACATTCATCAGATTCCACTCCTAACCCGCTCATACAGGAAACTGAAGCGCAGACTAAAAATAAACTAAAAGTTACAACATGAATGATGTTCCAGATGAACTTCCGCATAAATTGCCTTTAAAAATGAAGGTATATACTCTTAGTAACGACAGTTTTCTTTTATACATAGTTTCCGAATTTCACGCCCAAGAAAGATCTGGGGAAAAACCCAAACAACAACGACAAACAAACAAACAACAACACAAAAAAAAACAACAACGCCATACGCAACAATTTCTTTTTCTGTATTACGATGAGTGATTTTGTTACACTGACCCTAAATTACTAACCTTGCTACAGTGGGACTGTGAGGTGTATCCTACACCATGTAACAGGAACCAACCCATAAACTGATTTCCTAACCCGGTTACCTACAAAAGCCAAAGTTCAACAACCTACAGTACTCAGTCAAGAGAGGAAACATGTTCCGAGTGGTCGTTGGCTTATATGTTAGACGAAGCGGATCATTGACTGATGTGGTTCACTTTGCAGTGCGAAGAACACACCAACTGAACCACACACACCGCACATGACAACGACACCGTCATATCACGTGTCACGTGTGCCATAGTCCGCACTGAATGTTTGTCCTGAAGTCCGTGTCAATACAACACATTATATCAGTTTTAAACAAAAAACTCCAAATTACTGATGGATTGAACTTAGGGCATTTATTATAAATGAACACATTTGACACCTTGTTAGGTCCAATGTGGTGTTAAAAAGATGCTATATTTGGGTAAAAAGATATCACACAGAAAAAAACAAAAATGAAGACGAAGAAGACGAAGAAGAATGTGCACTTGTACAGTGAGTACCCAGGGCTCCAAAGCGTATTTAGCAATACAGAAAGCGTGTATGAAGTACAGAAAAGAAAACATGCCAAAACAACACTATTTCAAACAGTCTGACATCTCTCATAATACACATCTCCACCACTTCACCTCTCTCTCTCTCTCTCTCTCTCACACACACACACACACACACACACACACACACACACACACACACATCGACGCACGTACACGAACAACATCATTTATTTCCTGCGTGTGATCACAAGTTGTCTGGCTAAACCACAGCAATGACTGACTAATAAATATCGATTGTCGTCATTCTATAATCAAACGTAGCATCTTTTTAAACCATATATTTGAATGAACGTGCCAAAATGTGTGTTTCCTTCCAAGCGCCAAAAGTTCAAAGCCACAATCAGACTTTTCGTTAATTAAAAACTGAGAATGTGAGGCACTGACACATACAGTTAAGGACAGCAACACCCAGTTAGGACCATGACAAGGATGCTGCACAAAGCAGGCTACTCACCACCCCGCCCTCTGGTCTGTAGCAGCGCAGATGGGCCGCTGTGTCCCTAAACTGCTCTGGTTCCTTGAGTAGGATACCAGCACAATACAACACTGAGAGCAAGTGTGCAGCTTAGAGAACATTGACAGTAAAAACGTAGCACTCACCATGCATGATGCACACACATGTGAAACACATTCTTTATTCTTCACTACCCTATACGTCTACAATATCTTTGCTGGACAGTAAATGAAAAAGAGAAGCATTTGTTTTTAGTGAACAAAGTATAATGATAACATTTTTTTTAAATGACAGTTTGGGCTGGAACGCTTGCTTTATCAAACTGCTCAAACTGTACACATGCACACACCTTGCCAACAGGAATAGCCTACACCAATGCATCAAGCCACACACCCACACCCCCACCCCCACCCCCACACACCGCGCGTTCAGTCAGGCCGCAAACAGAGCAATGCATTTTTTCATGAGGTTTACGTCCGATCAAGGACATAACCCTGTCAAGGCCCCATCCACAAGGGACACAAATCATGTGGGCTGATGAAGAGAAGAGATGAGAAATGGACATGAACAGTGTTTTTTCCAGTGTTAGTGGTGCGCACATAGACATAATTCACACCACACACACACACACACACTCTCTCTCTCTCTCTCTCTCTGTATATATATGTATATATATATTCACCCTCCACACATACACACACTTTTACCCCTCCCCCTCCCACAACCCCTACCCTCACGTTTTTGTTGTTGTTGTTTTTTTCGTCTGATATCACTTCAAGTGGAAAGACGTTAAACTGAAGACGACGACGACGACGACACACACACACACACACACACACACACACACACACACACACACACACACACACACACACACACAGAGAGAGAGAGAGAGAGAGAGAGAGAGAGAGATGTGTATATATATATATATATATATATATATACGATTTATGTTTGTACCTTTTTATATACTATCGCTCCACTGCCCATCCCAGCATTCCTTGTGACCCCAGTACACCTGGCAATAAAGACATTCTATTCTATTCTATTCTATTCTACCGTAATATTTCTCAGTGTTCCAAGGGAGTGTTGCACACGGGACCTCGGTTTATCGCCTCATCCGAATGGCTTGACGCTCAGTTTGGTTTTCTTGCCAACCTTGGGAGAAAGGGCGAGGGCGGGATTGGAATCCAGGCTGTCATGGATATATATTATGATGTCTTTAGAGCGGGTGATATCACTAATTGCCTGTGTGAATTAATTACCGTAATGAACTGAATAGGAGGAAGATCATCACTAAGACCGCGAGTTTCTTTTTCGTTTCTGGAAAAAGTCTGGCTCAGATGTGGAGTTAACTCTCTCCATACGAACGGCGAAAGAGACGACGTTAACAGCGTTTCACGCCAATTACTATCATCAAAATATTGCAAGCGGAAGGCTCTTATACTGAAGAGGTGAATGTTGACAAAGAATACCACAATTCTGACGACGGAAGCTAAAGGTTGGGTCATTCAGACACCCACTGGACATCTGAAGGGTCTGTGTAGAGGAGAAGAGAGGACTGGCCGTACTGAGTGTTAAATCCTCGAAGTTAGAATGAAGAAAGCTGAAACTGTCTTAAACAGCAGCCCACTTTCCGTTATTTTATTTTATTTTTTTAAGTGTCGGGACACTATATTGTCTGCCAGGGACTGAAAATAATCTGAGGGAACTCCATGAACACGAAACTTGCTGCGGAATAAGATTTTAAATTCTGTATATTTCTGTTTTTTTTTGGGGGGGCGGGGGGTGGGGGGGGGGGTGGTTCATACCCTGGTGTGATTTTTGTCCGGGTTCTAAAATATCTCGTCACATCGGCATGAACCATTGACGTTGAGGTGATGAGGGGTGGGGGTGGGTGGGGGTGGGGGGTGGGGGTAGGAACACTGGTAAACTGACACCACCACGTGACACCACGCTGAGATGGGCGGCCCAGCCAGAATGACAGTGTTTATGTCAGGGGGGGGGGGGGGGGGGGGGGGGGGCGAGGGGGGCGGCAGAAGGCTTCAGACGCCCATCTGTCAATGAGGGACTCTTGGTTCGAATCCCGCTCTGGCCCTTTCTCCCAAGTTTGACTAGAAAAACCAAAGTGAGCGTCAAGTCATCTGGGTGAGACGATAGACCGAGATCCCGTGTGCAGCACGCACTTGGAACACTGAAAAAGAACAGAATAGATTGTC
>NC_134886.1:1779190-1781690 GCF_041734735.1 Babylonia areolata | reverse complement strand
GAATCCAAACAAGTTAACACACATTCATTCATTCATTTTGCCCATCGCTCCTGGTGGAGCATAGGCCATCGACGACCCCTCGCCATCACACTCTGTTCTGGGCTGTTCTGGCCATTCCAGTCCAGTTGGTCCCTTGCTGCTTCAGCTCTGCCTCGGTATCTCGCCTCCAGCTGTTGCGAGGCCGGCCTCTCTTCCTCTTTCCCTGCGGGTTCCAGGTCAGGGCTTGGCGTGTGATGCTGGACGCTGGCTTCCTGAGGGTGTGTCCGATCCAGCCCCACTTCCTCCGCAGTATCTGCTTGGCCACTGGTTCCTGTCCCGCTCGCTCCCACAGATCTTTGTTTCGGATCTTCTCCTGCCATCGGATCTTGTAGATGCGCCTCAGACAGGTGTTGAAGAATGTCTGAATCTTCTGCTGCATCGTCTGTGTTGTCCGCCATGTCTCGCATCCGTAGAATAGAATTGACTTAACATTGGAGTTGAAGATGCGGAGTTTGGTTTTCATACTGATTGCTCCAGATGCCCAGATGTTGTTGAGCATGATGAAAGCTGTTCTTGCCTTGCCGATTCTGGCTCTGACGTCTCGGTCCGTGCCTCCCTGTCGGTCAACCACGCTTCCCAAATAGACCAAAGACTCCACCTCCCTGATGGGCTCTCCACCGACTGTGACTGGAGTGTTGGCAGTGGTGTTGATCTTCATCAGCTCAGTCTTCTTCTTCTTGATCTTGAGCCCTGTCCTGGCTGACGTGGTCTCCAGGCGAGTGGCCTTGTCCTGCACCTGGCTGTGGTTGTGTGACAGGAGCGCCAGGTCGTCAGCGAAGTCGAGATCGTCCAGCTGTGTCCATAGTGTCCACTGTATACCATTGTTCCTGCCTGTTGTAGTGGTCTTCATGATCCAGTTGATGACCAGGAGGAAGAGGAACGGTGACAGCAGGCACCCTTGACGAACTCCGGTCTTCACCTCGAAACTTTCGGACAGCTGGCCTGCGTGGGAAATCCTGCAGCTCATGTCCTGGTAGGTGCACCGGATGAGGGAGATGATCTTCTCTGGGACTCCGTAGTGCCTCAGCAGCTTCCACAGCGTCTCTCTGTCCACACTGTCGAAGGCCTTCTCATAATCTATGAAGTTGATGTAGAGGGGGGAGTTCCACTCCAGCGACTGCTCCACGATGATGCGCAGGTTGGCGATCTGGTCGGCACAGGATTTGTTCCGCCGGAAGCCTGCCTGCTGGTCTCGGAGCTTGGGGTCGACGGCCTCTTTCATCCTTTCCAGTAGAACCCTGTTGAGAACCTTGCCTGGCGTTGACAGGAGCATGATCCCTCGGTAGTTGCTGCAGTCTGAGATCTCCTTTCTTTGGCAGCTTGATGATGATTCCTTCTTTCCACTGGACCGGTACCTCCTCCTTCTCCCTTCTTGATGCTCCTCTTTACATCTCTGTCCGCTGCTGTGTACTCTTCCTGTGCCTTTGCCTTAGTTGCTCTTGTTCTGCTCGTGTTCAGCGAAGTTTTCTTCTCTTTCCTTGTTTCCAGCTTGTGGATAGTGTTGGCAG
This sequence comes from Babylonia areolata, assembly GCF_041734735.1. NCBI lineage: Eukaryota > Metazoa > Mollusca > Gastropoda > Neogastropoda > Buccinidae > Babylonia > Babylonia areolata. The sequence goes on along the minus strand of NC_134886.1, from coordinate 1,780,143 downwards.
ATATCCATTCCTTGTGCTGAGTTTTCTTCTTGCCAAGGACCTCTTCACATGTGTCGTGCCAGAGCTTCTTGCTGTGTTCCCACTGTGTCTCGATGTCCATCTCACCATCTTCTATCAGCTCTTGTAGTGGTTGGAACCTGTTGGAAAGGCTGGTCTGGAATGCAACTTGTGTGTCTTTGCTTCTGAGCAGTCTAACATTGTACCTTGTCCGTGTGTTGTTGGCGTTGGTGAATCTCTTGAGGCGAAGTCTCACTGTCGTCGTAAGAAGGTGGTGGTCTGATGACACATCGGCTCCTCTCATCACTCGTACATCCTGCCATGATCTCCTGAACTTGCAGCTAATGCAGATGTGGTCGATCTGGTTCTCCGTGACGTGGTTCGGGGATCTCCATGTGGCCTTGTGGATGCGCTTGTGTGGGAAGATACTTCCTCCTATCACCAGCTGGTTCAGGGCGCACAGGTCTGCAAAGCGCTCACCATTCTCATTCATCTGTCCCAGTCCGTGTGTCCCCATGGTGTCCTCGTAGCCGGTGTTGTCCCTTCCGATCTTGGCGTTGAAATCTCCCATCAGTAGGGTTATGTCTTTGGCTCCTCTTCTGTCTATCACTGTCTGTAGTTGTTGGTAGAAGTCATCTTTCTTCACTTCTTCCGCATCATTGGTGGGAGCATAGCACTGGATGATGTTCAGCCTGATGTCATTCTTCTTGGTGGTAAACTTGGCTGTGATGATGCGGGAGTTGACAGGTTCCCAGCTGATGAGTGCCCCCTGTGCCTCCGGTGCCAGCATCAGGGCCACACCCTCAGTGTGGGGGGCTCCATCCTCTGTGTGTCCTGAATACAGCAGTTGCTCTCCAGATGAAAGTCTCATCTGTCCTGACTGTAGCCACCTTGTCTCACTCAATCCTAGCACTCCGATCTTGTAGTTTTTCATCTCTCTCGCTACTTGGATGGTT
>NC_134886.1:1769190-1771690 GCF_041734735.1 Babylonia areolata | reverse complement strand
CTTAAACATTACATTTTGAAATTATACTCAATACATAAAAAGCTTGTGTGTTTTACTCTCAGTGTACAGGGCTTTCACTATGTTCATTCGCCCATGTGGTCTTTTTCGGAAATTACTAAAATCAATATGACGAGTGGACTTTATAGATCTATTGGCTGAGCCCTGAAGGTCATGGGCAAAAATCAATTGCGTACACATATTTATACACATTCAAAGCGCATGCTCATATTCTTCGCGAACGCGAACGACGCCATTTTGTTTCAAGTTGTTGACCTGCCCGTTCAATCCTATATTCAATGGACAATACACGATAACATGTGATGGAAAGTTGGAAAAGGAGACCGTTACATATTTATTCAGAGAAAGATTTGTGAACGCCTCATCACTTACTGGATTATGCCCCAAACTACCATAAAAATATCCACAGAATCAGTGGGAATTCACAGTTAAGAATTGTAAACCATGCGAGTTAATACCTTTGAACTGATCACGATGAAACGAAAAAATTTCCAGTCTTGACTTTTCTCAAAATGAAGTCCTTTTCACTTCTTACAACGTTTAGAAGTACTTGTACTTGGCTCTACATGTTATTAGTTTAACAAAATACTAAATTTTCAAATCAACTTTAAATCTATAAAACTAGAATGAACATAAAAGAGAAATTGAATCGACCGTGTCGTACTACACTGATTCCCGGCGGGTGTAACTAAACTTGTACATCTATCTAGATCTAGTGAAAACGGCTAAATGTTGCAGTGTGATTGCGGCGATAGCCATTAAAAAGAATTTTTAATTGCCCTTAAAGATTTTTTGAATGCCCAAGATACACCAGAATAATATGATTTTAACAGCGTTCTCACTGCGAATACCGCAATTGATAGTGTAATGGATAAGGCAGTTTCTTGTCACCCGAACACGCGGGGTTCGAATCTGGTTAGGACTTCTTTTTTTTTTTTTTTTTTCTTTTTTAACGCAAAGCTTTATAATAACAAAAATTAATACAGAACACATTTTTTAAAAATTAGATTTTTTTAAAAGTGTATCATAAGTGAGTCTTGAAGGCCTTGCCTCTCTTGTTCCCCCCCCCCCCCCCCCCCGCCCCCCACAAAGAATGGCTTTCCTTATTTCTTCTTGTTTTTGTCCCCCTTCCTTCTTCACCCCCTTGACAGCGAGGGCGGCGTGCGTGGGCCTGTGTTGAATGCTTGTTGATGAAGATTTGGCGTGGTGGTGGTGTTGTGTGGGGCACTCCTTGGGACAGAGTCGGAGAGGTTAACAAGTGACGTGTTCTCTCAGGTGATGACAAGTTTGCTTCGAGAAGAACTGAACAAACAGCTCATGAACACACCGACATCTTTGCTCTCCATACTCTCTCTCTCTCTCTCTCTGTCACTGACCTGTTGACGCTTGGCTGCGTACAAATCAAAATTGCCGTCCCGCCAACTCCTTCGAACGTTCTTCCATTCGTCTGTCTTGATGGGGAAAGTAAGGCGTCGCCCGGTGTGAACTGCTTTGTTCAAGGCAATGAACTTCTCCACACAGTTTGAAAAGAAAAGTCTGTGCAGTGTGAACTGCTTTGTTCAAGGCAATGAACTTCTCCACACAGTTTGAAAAGAAAAGTCTGTGCAGTGTGGTCTTTGAAAGACTGTGAAAGCTGTGTGCCTGCCTTTGTTTCTTCTGTCCCCAGTGGGTCAGTTCTGTTCAGAACGATGCAGTACAAGAGGTCAGTTCTGTACAGAACGATGCAGTACATCAACAGGTCAGTTCTGTTCAGAACGATGCAGCACGTCAACAGGTCAGTTCTGTTCAGAACGATGCAGTACATCAACAGGTCAGTTCTGTTCAGAACGATGCAGCACGTCAACAGGTCAGTTCTGTTCAGAACCATGCAGCACGTCAACAGGTCAGTTCTGTTCAGAACGATGCAGTACAAGAGGTCAGTTCTGTGCAGAACGATGCAGAACGTCAACAGGTCTGTTCTGTTCAGAACGATGCAGCACGTCAACAGGTCTGTTCTGTTCAGAACGATGCAGTACATCAACAGGTCAGTTCTGTTCAGAACGATGCAGCACGTCAACAGGTCAGTTCTGTTCAGAACGATGCAGCACGTCAACAGGTCAGTTCTGTTCAGAACGATGCAGCACGTCAACAGGTCAGTTCTGTTCAGAACGATGCAGCACGTCAACAGGTCAGTTCTGTTCAGAACGATGCAGAACGTAAACAGGTCACTTCTGTTCAGAACGATGCAGTACATCAAGACGTCAGTTCTGTTCAGAACGATGCAGCACGTCAACAGGTCAGTTCTGTTCAGAACGATGCAGCACGTCAACAGGTCAGTTCTGTTCAGAACGATGCAGCACGTCAACAGGTCCAGTCTTTCCAGGTGCAAGGCGGCAGAATGGTCAAGACGCTCTCTGCCAGATCAGTGCCCGTGAGGTCTGGGTTCGAATCCCCGGCGCTCTAAATCAGACTGAGCGTCCAGTCACACACACACACACACACT
>NC_134886.1:1759190-1761690 GCF_041734735.1 Babylonia areolata | reverse complement strand
AGTCAGTCCTTGGAGAAGGACGGTGGTAGAACCAGCGCTTAGCGGCTGATGTTCGTTTTTTTTATTCCTCTGTAAACGACTATGTCCGCCAGTAGAACTGTTCATTTCTGTGTTTCGATGTTAGCACCCGTTGTTCGTTTACGGAACACTGTGCGGTGGCCAGTGGGTGACTTTTGTCTTGTCCCGTCAGTGTTTCTCCAGTTGCCTGGCGCGCGTCTTGAGGTGTTGTGCCTCCGTTCTAATCGTGGGGCAACGTCACGTCGCTCTAGGTAGGAGCTTGTGTTCCAGACCTGTTTATGTATTGTTTTTCTCCGTCGTGGTTCATTGTTACGTTTGTATTTTCTGTCTGCTGTTTGTTGTGACCTTTCTCTTGTCATGGTTTATTATTGTGAAAGTTATGAGCCTGTGAAGGGGCGATGAGTTGTCACGTGTTGCTCAAATGTTATAGTGGAAATGTAAGGAATAAATATTGAAATTTAAGAATTGGGGAGGAGCTACATTTTTGACATGTCTGCCCAAGTGGGAGTCAGTTTTTCAATGGAAGGGGGTAATTTTAGATACCTTGCTTTTTACATACTCAAGACAATTTTATTGGATATTTTTAAGGTTTAAGGAGCCAACTAGAGGCCATGAGTTAACATCGGGAGTAAATTTATGCTTGTAGAAAACAGTACTGTTGTATATGGTAAATGATTTGTTTTTGACATGTGAAATACTGGAAGAAAGGGAGATAATTATTAGTCTATTTTTAAGGTGTCGAGGCGGCGAGGCGTGCGGAAAAGATGCCGGCAACCATTGATAATGTCATTCACTTTCCTTAAGAAAAAATAAATAAATATAAACGTATGCTTTCCATAATATTTGTAAAATTTGATATCTCTCGAAATAATTATTCATCAATGGTTTAGGGCTGCCAGTGCGTCTTCCTGTGCGCTCCTCGCCGGGTGCCGCCAGTTTTGTAGATGTTTTAGTTGTAACATGGTGGTTCCAGACCACCCGCCTCTCGGAGCCGGCGACGGCTCCGCTGAGGGCTCCGCTGACGTTTTCCATACTGGGGGCCTGTCTTCCGTCCGCCAGCGTCAGCAACACTACTGTGTTCATATGTTTGATTTTTTTTTTTTATCGTGGAAAACAAGACCATCCTGTGCTTATAGTGATGGTGGTTTGACATCTCGCCTACCAGTGCCCTTATGGAAAATGTGACAAGACTAAAGCTGTGGTTCTGCTGCCGTTTTTTTTTGTTTTGTTTTGTTTTGTTTGTTTTTTGATTTTTTGATTTTTTTTATGGTTGTTTGTTTTTTTTAATGATTTTATTTACATATATCTATAGACATACACACACAATCATTAAATGCATTACATAATTTCGTTTCTGTGTGGGCTTGTTGCGTTGTGGCGTCTGTAGTGGGGTATCTTGGGGAGGGTGCACGTCCGCTTTAGCTCGCGTGACAGTGCACAATAACACATGAAAAAACAACATATGTACAATAGCGCACAATACATACCTCTGCACATGAAAATAACATATGTACAATAGCGTACAATAACATACCTCTGCACATAAAAACACATAATGTGTATCTATACACCCGGCCGAGAGAATACTACACATTGCAGGTATGAACAATATCACACACACACACACACACACACACACACACACACACACACACACACACACACACACACCACACACACACACACACACACACACACACACACACACACACACACGAGACAAAAGTACCCTACACACGCACACACTGACACACACGCTCGCGCGCGCGCACACACACACACACACACACACGCCAACGGCACACACACACATCCACCCACAGACACACTGACTCACACTACATGATGACTTCAGCAGAGGGCAAAGTGGGGTGGGTAGGGGAAGGAAGAAGGCAGACAATTAGCTATGCTTCATCACACCTAAAGGTGTTTGTCCGTCTGTCCATAGGGAGGTGTATGTATGCATGGATGTATCCATGTGTTGCGTGTGTGTCCGTCAGTGTGTGGAAAGAGAGACAGCAGAGGAGAGACAGAGACAAAGAGACAGACAGACAGACGGACAGACAGACAGACGGACAGAGGTTGCAGCAAATTCAATTTTACACGATCTGTATTTGCGACACAGCTGTACGATTTTGCAACAAAAATTGTCGTTTTATCGCGGCCAACCAGGTCAAGGGAAATAATTCGTCCGTTTCCTTGTTTTGCAGTCTGAACACGGGTTAACTCCCTTCCCTTTTGTCCACATAAAATAATTCTTTCACGCAAGCCGAACTGCACACCCCATTTTCTTTCTATCTGAATCATTTTCTAATGAGAACAGCGACTCGTGTAAACAGTTTTATTACTTGAGTAAGCTGGCAACACTCTGTCCTTAAATTTCATGTCTTTAAATTTCATGAGAATTGGTGTAATAATAATAATAATGATAATAATAATGGTATTTATATAGCGCTGGATCTTGTGCAGAGACAAATCAAAG
>NC_134886.1:1736690-1749190 GCF_041734735.1 Babylonia areolata | reverse complement strand
TTGAGTGGCCGTCTTCCGCCTGGGGAGCTCGAGCGTCGCTGGTGGACGTGTCAGTTTCCCCAAGCCAACACCAGAGTCCACCTTCCAGGACAACGAACTACAAACTGTGTGGTACCAGTTTCTATCCCCCCCCCCCCCACCTCCTAAGTTGAGTATTACTGAAAAAAAGTCAGAGGGTGACGAAGGGAAAATTTGTGGGTGTTCCTCATGCTGAAGAGGAAAGCGAACAGACATCTTCTTTGGGGTGTCTAAACGTTAAGTATCAGTGTCCCGCTATTGTATCGTGTCTGTGATTTGTGTTAAAAGTATTGGAGTAAATGTTTTGTTTCCGTTTATTTCAGGCTTTTGTTTGGATAAAGGTGAGAGTTGGCCGTAACTTTTGTTTGAAAAGTTGCACGCGACACTCGTCTTGTTCGTATGGTTCGTTTTTGTCTTCTCCTCCTCCCCCTCCTCCTCCTTCCTCTTCTCCTCCTCCTTCCTCTCCTTCTCCTCCTCCTCCTTCTCCTTCTCCTCCGCCGCCTCCTGCTTCTCCTCCCCCTCTTTCTCCTTCTCCTCCCCCTTCTTCATCTCCTCCTCCCTCTCCTCCTCCTCCTACTCTTCTCCTTCTCCTCCTACTACTTCCTCTTCTCCTACTCCTTCTCCTCTTCCTCCTTCCTCCTGCTCCTTCAAGTTCTTATTCTTTTTCTGCTTTCTTTTTCTTACCCACTCCCCCCACTTCCTCCTCCTCCTAAATCAACCCTACCCCATGTAATGACCCTTCCCTCTTTCCGTCAGCACCTTCCTCCTCCTCCTTCTCCCCCCCCCCCCCCACCCCCAACTCCTTCAGCCCCCTCCTCCCCCTCCTACCTCCTCCTATCAGTCCTACACACCATCGCCACTCATCCCTCGCTCCCTTCCCACCCCCCTCACCACCACTCCCACACCACCTCCTCTTCCTGGACCAACCATCCTCCTCTTCCTGGACCAACCATCCTCCTCTTCCTGGACCAACCATCCTCCTCTTCCTGGACCAACCATCCTCCTCTTCCTGGACCAACCATCCTCCTCCTCCTCCGCCTTCCCCAGCAGGTGGGAAATCACAGCAACATCCCCAGGGAACGCAAGGGTCACGGGCCAGATTTGCCCCCCCCCCCCTACCCTTCTCATACTTCATTACCCAGGATATTTTTTTTTCTTAGCCCGGATAATTTTTTTTAAATGGTAGAATTGGCTTGAATGTGTGTCCATCTTCTCCTGCCTCTCACCATATCTCTCTCTCCCTCCCTCTGTGTGTGTGTGTGTGTCGCGCACACACACACGTGTGTGTGTGTGTGTGTGTGTGCTGTCCGTGCATGCATGTATGTATGTGTATGGCCCATCCTTGCAGGACTCCGTTCCATGCAGTGTCTGTGGACGACCATGTGCCTCAGGAACTGGCCTTCATTCCCACATGACGACCATCAGCAGATGGCCTGCATGCCGAACCATCCGTCTGACACGACGAGAGAATCCACAGAGATGTATGTATGTATGTATGAATGAATGTATGTGGTCAGGTCAGGGGCATAGCCCTTGCTACTGGTACCATGTAGCCCAGTACTACCTGCCGCATGTGAAGTCTCCCAACGACGGACCAGGCGGAGGAGGAAACCTTTCCCAACGGCTGTGAAGGCGGAAGAGGATGACCAAAGGGCAGGGGGAGCTCTTATCCTTGGCTAGAAGTCCCCCTAGGAGACGGAGCTCCGAAGAAAAAACCTGCACCTGCCGAGGCCGATCTATACGTGGCAGTATCTGCACCTGTGGGACTGTGAGCGTCGGTAGGCGAGAGAGTGGGGAAGGGACTGCACAACTCCTCCTCACTAAAAAAAAAAAAAAAAAGTCACCTGTGCTGGTCAATGTTTTCCCTTGCAACACCTGTGGGAAGTGCTGCGCATCCAGAATCAGCCTCTTCTCCCATATGAGGACACACACCGACAGATAAGCCTGCCTGCTTACTCATCCGTCGGACCGACGGGAGACTCCATCATCTAATGTATGTATGTATAGGTAGGTTTATACATGCATGTGCATCACATGACTCGTTTCAACAGACAGTATCATACAGACAGAAGCACCTCTCTCGTCCAGATGGACGGGCGCAATAGCCGAGTGGTTAAAGCGTTGGACTGTCAATCTGAGGGTCCCGGGTTCGAATCGCGGTGACGGCGCCTGGTGGGTAAAGGGTGGAGATTTTTACGATCTCCCAGGTCAACATATGTGCAGACCTGCTAGTGCCTGAACCCCCTTCGTGTGTATATGCAAGCAAATCAAATACGCACGTTAAAGATCCTGTAATCCATGTCAGCGTTCGGTGGGTTATGGAAACAAGAACAAACCCAGCATGCACACCCCCGAAAACGGAGTATGGCTGCCTACATGGCGGGGTAAAAACGGTCATACACGTAAAAGCCCACTCGTGTGCATACGAGTGAACGCAGAAGTAGTCCAGATCAATTTAGCCCCGAGGTCAGAATCCAGGTGGGAGGGGAAAGGATCAGCTGAGTGACGTCACACTGCTTGATCCGTTGGGTCAATCAAAGCGATTTGCAGCACTGACCAATCTGTTGTGCGGTGCCCCAGTGACAGGTCCAGTCTCTCATCACTCACAGGATTATGGTTCCTGGCTGCGGGCAGACTACGGCCTGTTGCTGGCGTGGCGTTTTGTGGCCATGTACCTGGGAGCGGGTTGGGAGCTGGTGTCGAGGAGGGGGGAGGGGGAGGGGTGCCGATGGGGGGAGGGGGGGTAGAGGTGGTGGTATTGGTGTGTGGGGCGTTTGGTGGTAGGGGTGGCGCGCGCGCGCGTGTGTATTATATATATATATATATATATATATATATATATATATATATATATACACGTGTGTGTGTGAAAGAAAACAATGTCACATGCTCAGGTGTACAACTGTGTGTGTGTGTGTTTGACCTTTCGTGTAACTTGCTTGTATCAATCCGCAAATGCCGCTAAGATAATCATCCCTGCATATTACATCTATCAGGCGTCTTCAAGAGAAAAGAGAAGGTACATGTGTTGGGGGTAGGGGTGGCAGAAAGAGAGAGGGGGGGGGGGCAGACAGAGACAGAGACAAAGACAGAAAGAGCGGGAGATAGAGACAGAGTGAGAGATAAAAAAGAGACAGAGAGACAGACAAAGGGAGAGAGACAGACAGACGGAGAAAGAGACAGAGACAGACAGAGACAGAATCTTGTCGTCTTGGTGGTTGATGTAATCCGGTGCGTATTGTATTGTATTGTATTGTTTCATTGTATTGTGTTGCTGTCACAACTTGTGACGACAGTTAGGGCGTGTGGCCCGTCTTCGTTATTCTCCCCCCCTCTACTTTCACTTTCCCTCCTTCTCCCATCCTTCAGTTCGGGTAGAAGTCTCGAATTGCGCATGAACCACGTGCATGCATGTTACTCAGCTCACCTGAGCGAGTATGAAATATTGTTGGACAGCAACAATATTCGAGGCTTTTGCAGCCCGACTGCCGTAGTGTACGCTGTTGTTGGTGGGGTAGCTACCCCGACGTCTAGGCACCATACGAAGTGAGGGCCGGCTGTCCTCCATGGGAGCCACTTGTGTGTTTCTTCGTCTGTCTTCGTCATCGTCGTGTCTTTGTGGTGGTCGTTAGTGTACGCCACCTGTGGCAGGTAAGAAGCCACTTGTCTACTTAGCTTGGTTGTATTTCCATCAGGGATGTAGGTATGTAAAGAGGTAGTTCAACAAGAAAGGTGTACGTTAGGTTTTGACACAATAATCTTATTTCGTTAATTACTTCTGTGCTACCACTGCCTGAATGTATTTTTTCTTGTGTCAGTTGACATTTTGCCAATCTTATTAAATCCCTTAAATCCCATCTTATTATTGAGTTTTAAAATGATACAATTTTACCTTAGTTCACTGTTGTGTGAAACTGGGCGTTGGCTCTGTATGATAGGTGTAGAGGGTGCGAGTGCCGTATAGGAGTTCTGTAATTCGTCTTGTCAATGGAATTATATTCCAGCTTTGTATTTTGAATGTGCTGTACATTTGTTTTTGTTTTTATTTTGCTAATTATCGTTAGAATTGGTATTGCTCAGCACGGGGGGAACATTCCGTAATGTTCCAGTCCTCGCTGGGTCCTGGGTCCTGGGTCCCGGGTCTTTAGTCTAGTGACCCAGATCTTCGTCCCGCCTGTCCGGTGTCCTGGGTCTTCACCCCCTCCTGTCCCGTGACTGGTGTCCTGGGTCTTCACCCCCTCCTGTCCCGTGACTGGCATCCTGGGTCTTCACCCCCTCCTTTTCTCCGGCCGTGACTGGCGTCCTGGGTCTTCGCCCCATTTACCCTCTCCCATTCGAGCATTCATTTAGTGTGTGTTAGCTCCCGGTTGTGCAACCGGGGAGTCTCGTTTGTTTGTGTCACTGCTGAGCTGAGTTCTCTGTTCTGTCAGTGACACTTCTCTAGGCTTTTCGCCCGCGGCCTTCTTGGAGGAAGGTCGTGTCTGTTTGGGTTTGGGGCTTTTTGCCCAGTTGGCACCCTCAAGTGTGTATCTATGTTCTGTGTGCTCCAGCTCAGAGGGAGTGCCCTGCTGGACGTGTCTCGTCTTGTTTGGTTTATTTCCAGCGTCAGGGTAGGAGTACCCGGTTGGCCGCGTCCCACTTCCTGTGCTTTCCCCTCTTCGGCCTGTGTTGGTCGGACAGCGTTGGTGCTCTGGGTGTCTGTCTTCCGGCTGCCTTATCACCGTCGTCATTTGTGCTCTAGTTTCGTCTTCACCGTCGAAGTCGTCGTTTTCCTCTTGTGTTGTGCAGTGCTGTCTATTCATCAAACGTCCTAAGTTCACTGTTAGCATTCTCCGGACTGTTTGCCGCTGGGCGGCCGTGTGTTAAAGCTCTGTGTTTTTTGTTTTTTGTGTGTTATTATTTATCCATTCTGTTGTCATTTAAGTGTTGTTGGAGTCGGGTTTGTGGTTTTTTTGGCAAGCTCTGTGTGTGATTAAATGTATGTGAACCCTGAATTGTTGTAGTCTGTGTTTGTGTTGTCAGGGTGTTAGTGCTGGGTTGGGTGGGGGTTTCTAGTCCGCTCTCTTATAGAGCGTGACAGTTGCATTGTATTGTATTGTATTGCGTTGTGTTGTGCTGTGTTGTATTGTATTGTATTTTGTGTAGTGGTGGGTTGTGGGGTGGGGTGTGGGTGTTGTGTTGTGTTGTGTTGTGTTTGGTGTGGTGTGGTGTGGTGTTTGTCGTTGCTCATTGCCGTTGCCGTTGTTACCTTTTTGTACATCTTTCTCTGAGTGAAAAACGCGGACTGCTCTACCGTAGGAAGACACGTCACCACAGCCCAGCACAAATCAATTTCTCCTTTTGTCTGCCTGCAAGTGGTACTGGATGTACTATCAGAGATTCTTGGGGTTCTGTATATAGGGCATTTGTTTTGTGAGGGACGTCCCCCTCACCCCCCCCCCCCCTACACACACACTGTTTTTGTTTTATGCTGCAGCCGTTGGGTGATGTATGTGCACCACGTTCATGCTGCACACGGCACCTTGGTTTGTCGCCTCATCATCCGAAAGACAAGCATCCAGACCACCTAGTGGAGAGGTGCGGAAAGTCAGAATCCCAGTCTGTGTATGGGACTTGAATCCATAGACACTTGCTGCCTTGCCGTGTGCATTACCACTCGTCCACCGCGCCACTATTCATTCGTCTGTTCACCTTGTCTGTTCATTTCTCGGAACATCTCGTGTTATGCAATAACAGGTGCCGTGGCAGACCCAGTGTTCACCGGTGACCAGGGTTCCAGGCCCCGTTTCGGCATGGTGTTGTGTCCTCGGCAAAGGCACTTTACTCCGACTTCCCTCACTTTAGCTCTCAGACTATTATCAAATTCATTACGGACCAAGTATTGTTCTAATGTCAAGTGCATATGCTTTAGTAACCTGACAATTGAGCATATAATTTTTCACTGTAGCTTGATGAAGCCTTTTGTACACGAAAGTGTCTTCACAAGTGACTGAGAACGTTGTTTTTGACTTTTTGCATTATCAGTTGTTTCGCTTGTCAGTTTAACGACTTCTCTTTTACTAAGTCCTTTAAGTAATTTCCTGTAACTGTATTTAGAGGGGGTTTTTTTCTTCCAAATTTCACCCACATTTTTACCCTCATTTGCCCAGTTTCTCCCAACCCTCCATTCATCCACATCTCCCACCCCTTCTAACCGATAATACTCAGATGCATTCATAAATACTTTAACAAAATGTCTTTAATCACCGATATGTGACCGGACATAAACAAAAAATTCCTCCTCACCAGCCGCCGTGGCGAAGTGGTTTGCGTCGCGGACAGACGGCTGGGAGGACGCGGGTTCGAATCCCAGCGGAGGTGGGTTTTTCGGCCCGTGGCCGGCTCCTACCCAGAGTTGAGTGTGCTGTGGGCTTAAATGGGGAGACTGGGACCACACAGTCGAGTGTCATCCACTTCAAGGATGCGCCTTTGGGTGTGTTGCTCTAATTACCTGACCAACACTGCAAGTGTCTGTATCTCTCGGCCTGGTTAACGCCGGGATATCATTATGACAGGAAGCGTAGAGTACAGCCTTGTCACGCAGTCCCAAACCAAAAATGGACCTCCATAGCAACATCGTCATCCTCCTTCATCGTCATCAATATAAAACAAAATAGTCTCAAAGTCTGTGGCCTTTCATGCCCTGCTCTCATGGTGACCTCAGTTTCGATACCCCTCCATTTCCGTGCTTGGGGTGAGTCCTGTCAATGTCGTCAGTGTCGGCGGATTCATGGGGTGCTGTTTGAGGGACGTGGTGGCGGTCTTCACTCTGGGAGAGGCGTTCACTCAGTCTGGCTCCGCGACTAAGCCATTATTGTCGTTAGTATGGGGCTTAGTAGGTGGTGTCCTAAGTACGTTAAAACAGAACAGGCACCACTGAACACCACCGAAGTGACTCAGCAGCAGTGCAGGGTCTCCTCTGGTGTGTGGCCTCCAGGCGACCTAACATCGATGGTTCCCTGTGGACTGCTGACCCTGGGACTGCGACGGACGAACCCGGGTGTGGCCGTGTATGGGGAAATCTAAATGAGCGGCGTGGGAGTAATGCCACTGAAACGGCGCAGATGATGGGGCAGCCAAAAAAAAAAAAAAAAAAAAAAATCCTCCTCACTCCACCCAGGTGTGAACGGGTACCCCATTTTGGGTCGGGCAATGAGCGGCCGAAGGAGAGAACTGGGCCCCGCCTTTATCTCTCCCCATACGAACGGCGAAAGAGACGACGTTAACAGCGTTTCACCCCAGTTACCACCATCAAAATATTGCAAGCGGAAGGCTCTTATGGTGGTGTGTCCATCGAGATCGATGACCATCGTTGTCATCCAGCTGGGGGATGGGGGGAGGGTGGTGGTGGGGTGGGGGGAGGATGCTCATGAATATCTGTGAATGCGCAGATGGCTGAACAGTCCAATCTGCGCACGAAATGTTCGGTGACAGTTGGGGCAGACAAAGACAGGCATATCATTGTCAGGGAGCTTGTTTGCCCGTGACTTTCTGGCTTGCCTCTTCTGAACAGCTGCAGCAGTCCTGTTGGCCTTGCACAACTTGGCGCCTTTGTGCACAGCAGCGCGCCATTTGTCACGGTCCACTGCAGATTCCTCCCAGGAGTCAGGGTTGATATCAAACGCTTTAAGAGAGACTTTCAGAGTATCTCTGAAGCGCTTCTTCTGACCTCCGTGTGATCTCTTCCCTTGTTGCAGCTCGCCATAGAAGAGCCTTTTGGGCAGCCGATGGTCTGGCATGCGCGCCACGTGTCCAGCCCAGCGAAGCTGGGACTGCATCAGGATGGTGAAGATGCTGGGAAGGGTGGCTTTTGCGAGCACCTCTGTGTCTGGGGTCCTGTCTTGCCACTTGATGTTCAGTAGCTTCCTGAGGCATGTTGTGTGGAAGTGGTTCAGCTTCTTGGCATGTCGTTGGTACTGTCCAAGTTTCGCAGGCGTACAGTAGTGTGGGGAGAACTACTGCTCTGTAGACCTTTAGCTTGGTCTCAAGACTAATGCCTCTTCTGTTCCAGACATTTGCACTGAGTCTGCCAAAAGTTGCGCTTGCTCTTGCAATCCTGACGTTAACTTCATCGTCGATGGTTGCATTTCGTGACAGTGTGCTGCCAAGGTATGTGAACCGCTCCACCGCACTGAGTCTCTGACCGTTGACTGTGATGTTGGGCTCAACGTAGGGTTTCCCTGGGGCTGGCTGATGGAGAACTTCAGTTTTCCTCGTGCTGATGGTAAGGCCGAAGTTCCTGCTGGCAGTGGCAAACTTGTCACGCTGAGTTGCATGTCAGCTTCAGATCCAGCGTTGAGGGTACAATCATCAGCAAACAAAAAGTCTGATGTCTGTCATGACCTTCGTTTTTGCTTGAAGCCTTCTGAGGTTAAACAACTTGCCATCTGTTCGGTACTTTAGGCCGATTCCAACATCGCCATCTCTGAAGGCATCAGTAAGCATTGCAGAGAACATGAGGCTGAACAGCGTTGGAGCCAGGACGCAGCCTTGCTTGACACCATTTGTGACAGCAAAAGGAGCAGATGTTTCGCCATTGTCCTGGACTCGAGCCTGCATGCCTTCATGGAATTGGCTGACCAAGGAAATAAATTTCCGAGGGCATCCGTACTTGGCCATGATCTTCCACAGTCCCTCTCTACTCACGGTGTCGAAGGCCTTAGTGAGGTCGACATAGGTGGAGAACAGATCAGCATTTTGCTCCTGACATTTCTCTTGCAGCTGCCTTGCAGCAAACACCATGTCGGTGGTTCCGCGCTCTTTCCGGAATCCACATTGGCTCTCAGGCAAATGACCTTGGTCAAGGTGTGCTGTGAGGCGGTTTAGTAGGATCCTGGCAAGTATCTTGCCTGCGATGGAGAGCAAGGAAATGCCCCGATGGTTATCACAGGCTTGCCGGTCCCCCTTTCGCTTGTACAAGTGAATGATAGATGCATCTTTGAAATCCTGGGGGATCGTCTCTTCTTTCCACATGAGAGTACAGCTGATGGAGCTTCTCAGTCAGCACAGTGCCTCCATCCTTGTAGACCTCTGCTGGTATGGAGTCTGAGCCAGGTGCTTTGCCACTGGATAGCAGACGGATTGCTTTCCGGGTCTCAAGAAGTGTTGGCGGATCGTCCAGTGCTTCGTTGATGGGGACTTGTGGGAGACGGTCTATGGCTTCATTTATGGAGGAAGGGCGATTTAAGACACTGTTGAAGTGCTCAGCCCAGCGTTCGAGAATTTTCTCCTTCTCGGTGATCAAGGTATTCCCATCTGCACTGAGGAGGGGGGATGATCCTGTGGATGTGGGGCCGTAGACTTCTTTTAAGGCATCATAGAACCTCTTCATATCGTGCCTGTCAGCATATCCCTGGATCTCATCAGCTTTGTCACTCAGCCACTTATCCTGCATCTGGCGTAACTTTTGCTGAACAGTCCTGCGGATGGCATCATACGCATCCTTTTTTGATGTGGCACTTTGGGTTGCTCAGGTAGGCTTGATGCAGACGGCGTTTCTCATCCAGAGGCTGCTTGATTTCATCACAGTTTTCATCAAACCAGTCTTTGTGCTTTCTGGTCATGGGTCCCAGGGTCTCTGAAGCTGTACTATAGATCAGCTCACGCAGGGTCCTCCAGTCAGACTTAACATTCTGGTTGTCCAGAGAGGCGGATTCCAGACGATCTTCCAGCAGCTCCACAAAGGACTGTTTGATGGTGATGTTATTCAGCTTAGCGATGTTGAGCCGTTTTGGAGCCTTCTGGCCTTGGGGGCGTCTCTTGGGCTGGATTCGAATATTCAGCTTCGAGACTACAAGGCGATGGTCTGTCCAACACTCGGCGCCGCACATGGTCTTTGTTACACGTACATCTTGCCTATCCCTTTTCCTGACGATGACGTAATCGATGAGATGCCAATGCTTTGAGCGTGGGTGCATCCATGACGTCCTGTTACGGGTAGGGAGGCAGAAAACTGTTGGTTATCAGCAGTTCGTGCTCTGCACAAGTCTGAAGCAAAAGCAATCCATTTGGGTTGCAGTGGCCCACACCGTGCTTTCCAATCACTCCATCCCAGGAGATGTAGTCAGAGCCAACTCTAGCATTGAAGTCCCCAAGAATGATGAGCTTGTCTGCTTTAGGGATAGCAGCAATGACAGAGTGAAGGTCCTCGTAGAACTTCGCCTTCACTTCATCCGGGTTGGTCATGGTTGGGGCGTAGGCACTGACAATGGTGAGGTGCTTCTGGCCAGATGCCAGTGGGAGTTTCATGGTCATAAGCCTATCGTTGACTCCCTTTGGGATTCCAGCTAGCTTGCTGACAAGTGCTGTTTTTACTGCAAAACCAACGCCAGCCTCACGTCGCTCTTCGCTTCCTCGTCCACTCCAGAAGGTGTAACCAGATCCCCGTTCACAGAGCTCGCCTTCGCCTGCAAGCCGAGTCTCACTCAAGGCTGCGATGTCAATGTTGTATCTGGCGAGTTCGGATGCAACTAGTGCCGTTCTCCTTTGGGGTCTGTCCGCGTTATCTCTGTCCAGGAGAGTCCTTATGTTCCAAGCACCAATGGTGAGAGGAACGATCCTTGTTTTTTTCTTTTTTCTTTTTGTTTCGACCGCTGATGTAGGGTCCCCGCCAGCCGCGGTATGCTGGCCAGGGTGATATGGAGCAGGCAATTTTTAGGGCACCTTTTCTAGCCCCTTCCTCATGCCAGGGAGGTGAGCAGTGCATTCCTAAAGAGGGCTGCTCAGACGGCTGCCGAGCTCCATCGCTGCTCCTGTCGACGAAGAACGACCCTATGGCCTGAACCGCCTGCGTGCAGGTCTGCGGCTGCGACTGCCAGTGTACCCACACCTGTCGTTTGTCGCTCGCCTGTCGCCACAGGACTTGGGGGGGGGGGTGATGAAATGAAGGATGAAAGGTCATTTTGGATGACTACTTACGCGATGAGTTTGTTTAAAGTGAAAAGGAGTTGCGCAACGTCGACCTCACTCTCTCGTCCGGGTCCACCAATTTCCAGTGGCAAGACTAAGTCGAGACGACTGGAGGATGAGCACGGATGCAGTGGATGACCAAGATATCCTTTCGGTGTCTCATCTTGCTCTCTGCACTCCACAGTGTGTTGCTGTAACCGCCTTCCTCTCCGTTGAACCGATAGGTTTCTTCCGCAGATTCTGCCGGATCCAGACTTCGCATGCATGGGTAGACACACCCCGGGGGCCAACTGCGTGTGGCATGCACACAGCACAGTGGAGCTAGATGGCCGTCGGTGGCTCTCCTGAGCCGACGCCCTTTTATGGATCTTCATAAGGGTGTCTAGCCACCCGCCTCACCAGTCCCGGAAGGGAGCAGTGGGAGTGCCGGTTTAGTCGCCGGCAACCCGACCCTGAACAGGTTGTACTGGATTACAGTTTACCAGTAGCAGATCTAATGATCTAATGACCTGACCTGACCACAGGAAGGCTCTTATACTGAAGAGGTGAATGTTGACAAAGAATACAATTCTGACGACGGAAGCTAAAGGTTGGGTCATTCAGACACCCACTGGACATCCGAGGGGTCTGTGCAAAGAGAGGACTGGCCGTACTGAGTTACGGATCTTCGGACACAGTGGATAGGAAGTCAATGCCCCCATGACCTTATTTTAAGGCAGTTGGACCATTAACCTTTATCACGCATTGTCCAAATGCAGGTGGCCTTATCACGCATTGTCCAAATGCAGGTGGCCTTATCACGCATTGTCCAAATGCAGGTGGCCTTTTCAACAACCGGCACACAATACCGGTCACGGTGTTAACAGAGGTTGTGACAGTGTTGGGTTGGGGCCAATTTTACACCTCACTGAAGACTGGTCATCTTGACACGGCAAAGTGTCGTTATTTAATAGAAATGAACCTGTAGTAGGGCATCTGTCTGTCCATCTATCCATCTGTGTGTGTGTTTCAATGTCTGCGTGCGTGTCAGTGCATGCATGTGTTATTGTTTCACTGGTCATACGTATATTCACCCACGCACGGACACACAAGAGACAGACACAGAACAAAGAAGACGGAAAGAAAGGGGAATAAGCACACAATTACACAGCTCCACTCCATGTAAAAACCAACGTCCTTTATTATAACAAACTGCATATAACACGGGAGGGGGGTGTTGCTGCTTTTAACACCTCCAAGCAGCGGTGCTAGGGGCCACAAAGCAGAGAGCCACCATCACACTGTGGCCTCTTTAAGTCTGAGCACTTTCCTCCTCATCCCCTCACACCTTCAGCAGA
The DNA here is from genome assembly GCF_041734735.1 of Babylonia areolata. NCBI lineage: Eukaryota > Metazoa > Mollusca > Gastropoda > Neogastropoda > Buccinidae > Babylonia > Babylonia areolata. The sequence goes on along the minus strand of NC_134886.1, from coordinate 1,736,888 downwards.
CCAACAGCAAAGTTGGACACAAGGACCAGATGGCTTTGTATGCCCACGGTTCTCGCAGTTCCCACGATTCCTCTCGCTTAGAGAAAACGAGACAATGTGGGGTTCCTGTACATGTTACAGGGTTTTAGTTTTGTTACATTTTGAAGTGACTTTATGATTTGGACTCGCGTGCACAAGGACCAAAGAGGTGCAGGGTGA
>NC_134886.1:1716690-1731690 GCF_041734735.1 Babylonia areolata | reverse complement strand
CACACACACACACCCCACCCAACACCACCCACACACACACACCCACCCAACACCACACACACACACACACCCCACCCAACACCACACACACACACACACACCCACCCACCCACCCAACACACACACTCACCCAACACCCCCCCAACACCACACACCACACACACACACCCAACACCACACCCCAACACCCCACCCAACACCACACACACACCCCCCCCCCCCCCCCCACACCCCCCCCCCCCCACACACCCACCCAACACACACCAACACACACACCAACACACACACCACACACACACACCACACACACACACCACCCAACACCACACACACACGCCCCCACATCCCCCCCATCCAACACCACACACCCACAACCACCACACACACACCCAACACCCCCCCACCCCCCCACACACACACCCACCCAACACCACACACACCCAACACACACACACACACCCACCCACACCCCAACACACACACCCACAGCCCAACACACACACACACACACACCCCCCAACACACACCCCCCAACACACACACACACACACACCCCCCCCCCCAACACCACACCCCCCAACACCCCCCCCCCCCCCACACACACACACACCCACCCACCCCCAACACCACACACACACACCCCACCCACCCCCAACACCACACACACACCCCACCCACCCCCCCACCCCCAACACCACACACCCCCCCACACCACCCACACCCACACACACACACACACACCCCACCCAACACCACACACACACACACACACACACCCCCACCCAACACCACACACACACACACACACACACACCCACCCAACACCACACACCCCCACCCAACACCACACACCACACACACACACACCACACACACACACCACACACACCCAACACCCCACCCAACACCACACACACACACCCCCACCCAACACCCCACCCAACACCACACACACACACACCCACCCAACACCCCCCCCACACACACACACACCCACCCACACCCCCCCCCAACCCCCCCCCCCACCCAACACCCCCCCCCCCCACACACACACACACCCACACACACCCCCACACACACCCACCCAACACCCCCTCCCACACACACACCCAACACCACCCCCCCCCACACACACACACACCCACCCAACACCCCCCCCCCACACACCCACCCAACACCCCCTCCCACACACACACCCAACACACACACCCCTCCACACACACCCACCCAACACCCCCCAACACCCCCCCCCCACACACACACCCAACACACCACACCCACACCCACCCAACACCACACCCACCCAACACCCCCACACACACACCACATCCCCCCACATCCCCACACACCCAACACACACACACACACACACACACACACACACACACACACCATCCACATAAATAAACCGGTTAGTATATAACAAACAGATTGATATATGTGTAAACTAATAAATTAATAGTTAAATACATGAATAATAACGTAACTCTCAAATGTTATCCTTTTTTTTCCACTTCAAACTGAGTAGCAGTTGCACTTTGGCTTATGAAATCCGAGAGCACTGATCAAAATCACTAAAATGTAAAACAATGAATACACACATTCACGCTCTCTCGCCCTAACATGATCAAACCGAAAAACGAACAGTGCAAGGAAAGTAAAACAAAAAGTGATTCATTTCGTTCTCTTTGAAAACTTTCTACGATAAATGAAATCAACGACAAGTATAATTCTATACACAACAAACGGATTATATGCAAATGATATGATTGACAACAGCAACATATTTCTCAGTGATAATTTCTTCATCAGCAAGAAAAAGATAGAAGTCTGGCCGCCTGCAAAACATCAAGTGAAAGTGAACCACACGCATTACCATGATGGAATTAAACAAATGGTTTAATCAGCACTTAATTACAGTAACGAATAGCAAGAAATGAAATTAACGTCACTGTGCGGTAAAAAAAAAAAAAGAAGATTCTATTATTGCTCGTAGATAACTTTGCAGGGTATTGTTGGTGCAAGCATACAATAATTGACTAGATAATCAATAATTCGGTAATGATAGCGAGCAGTCATTCGTAGCAAGAGATGACACTATCTTTCAGTGAAAACCAAAATCGTTGTTGTAATTGTAACGCATGCTAATTCCATGTTGACGACGACGACGATAAAGAACACCCTCTGTGACCTTATATCATCAGTTACCGCTTGTCCTGGGGTTCTCAGACTGTTTGGAAATACCCTTTATTTTGAAACCGTACAACAAAACTCGCGTCACACACTCACACGTTTTCCCGCCTTCCCTCTTTACACACACACACACACACACACACACACACACCTATGTATTTATTTATCTATTCATTCATTTATAAATTGTCTTTATTTATTCATTTTTCTTACATCTGACATCGCGAGGGTAGGTTGCATAATTATATTCTGTGTCATATTTTCATTCATGCCTTCACCGTCGCAAAAACAAATTAAAACATAAAAAAAAAAAAAAAAACCCACACACACACATACACACACGCGCGCACGCACGCTCATTTACCGTTAAAATGGTTCGTTCCCCTGACCCGAGAAACGGGAGGTGTCCTGTCATTAGAAACTGACCAGGGACCTAGGTTATAATGTGTGAGTCAGACACCTGATCCTACCCCCCTTACCCCACCCCCCCTTTTTATGTTCTAAATTATTCTATTATATATCTTTGAAAGGAAATGTGGTGCGGCGTGTATGGGTCAGCCAGCACGCTTTGACACCACCTTGGAACTGAATCTGATTCTGTTGCAGTCTGGATCCCGACGCCCCCCCTCCCCCCCCCCAATACCTCCCCCCCCAGCCCCCCCCCTCCCCCCTCCCGCCAGTTCCCAAGTCAAAATAATAGACCCGCTGGAGAGTTCCGCTTCCGTCTTGGATCTTGTACATGCGCATCTAACTTTTACTGGAAATCACGATTAATGCCAAAGGCGATCGACATAGACAAAAGCAGCAAACATGTGTTGTTCTCCATTTCGTTAGTTGACAGCCTCCATTGCTACAACCAAACTGTACAATCAAGTGTCATTGTATGCACAATTGAAAAAAAAAAAAATTATGCAAAAAGTCGAAAAAATGAAGTGTACTGTTTTTGCACATTCTGCCTCTTGCAAATCGCCTTTGTTGCTCGGAGACAGCCAGTTAACTTCCAGAGCACATGATCATGCGACGGGCCACTATAATAATAAGTCATGTAAGCAAGGAACTCTTCAGCGGTCTATTCACTGTGACCCAGCGCCCCCCCCCCACACCCACCCACTCCCCTGTCCCTCCCACCACCCTCCCCACCCCTAACGGCGTCAGTTCCCGTTTACCTGGGGGACGGAGAGGGTGAAGGTGGGGTCCGAGTCCAGCATGAAGTTCTTCCTCTTGGCCTCGGGCAGCGGGGTGGTCTCCCTTTTCTCGCTCCAGTGGTGCACGATCTCCTGGTCGGAGGGGCATGTCTTGCGGAAGGTGTCGCTGGCGTAGGCTGCCGCCAGGTAGCGCCACAGTGACGTCAGCTGCGGGGGGATCCGGAAGTCCTTGAAGGCGGCGGCTGCCACCCGGATGTGCTGCAGCTTGGGCAGCATCAGGCAGTCCAGGTGGGACAGGGCGTCCCCGCACAGGTAGCGGGTACCTGGTCACAGAGACACAGTCACACAGATACACACAGGTAGCGGGTACCTGGTCACAGAGACACAGTCACACAGATACACACAGGTAGCGGGTACCTGGTCACAGAGACACAGTCACACAGATACACACACATACACACACAGAGAAAGCCACACACATACAGAGAGAGAAGCACACACACATACAAGCACATACACGCACACACACAGACACACACAGACACACATACACACACACAGATACATACACACACTCACAGACACGGGTACACACAATAGACATACGCACAGACAGACAGACAGTTGCACACACAGACACACACATGGGCACACAGACATACACACAGACCGACAGACAGACACACACACACACACATGCACGCACACACAGAAAAAATCATTTTAACACTTTTGCCATGGGAGTCCCACCTACTGATGGTGTATGATATCAGGTGATGATATCAGGTCACACAATGTGAGGTGTATGATATCAGGTGATGGTATCAGGTCACACAATGTGAGGTGTATGATATCAGGTGATGGTATCAGGTCACACAATGTGAGGTGTATGATATTTGGCGATGGTATCAGGTCACACAATGTGAGGTGTATGATATCAGGTGATGGTATCAGGTCACACAATGTGAGGTGTATGATATCAGGTGATGGTATCAGGTCACACAATGTGAGGTGTATGATATCAGGTGATGGTATCAGGTCACACAATGTGAGGTGTATGATATCAGGTGATGGTATCAGGTCACACAATGTGAGGTGTATGATATCAGGCGATGGTATCAGGTCACACAATGTGAGGTGTATGATATGGAGTGATGGTATCAGGTCACACAATGTGAGGTGTATGATATCAGGTGATGGTATCAGGTCACACAATGTGAGGTGTATGATATCAGGTGATGGTATCAGGTCACACAATGTGAGGTGTATGATATCAGGTGATGGTATCAGGTCACACAATGTGAGGTGTATGATATCAGGTGATGGTATCAGGTCACACAATGTGAGGTGTATGATATCAGGTGATGGTATCAGGCCACACAAAGGCAGTACGATATCAAGTGATGGTTTTTGAATTTCTTGTTTTAGCAAGGAGCTGAGATGTATACGATTGTCTTTTGTTCTTTATTTATTCACTGGCTTATTGAAACTACTGTTGTTGTTGTTGTTGTTGTTTGTTGTTGTGGTTGTTTGTGGTTGTTTGTGGTTGTTTGTGGTTGTTGTTGTTGTTGGTGTGTGTGTGTGTGTGTGTGTCTGTGTCTGTGTGTGTGTGTTTGTGGGTCTACCTGTCCGTCTGTCTCTGTGGAACTGTCGTCTCTGCGTGAGTACCAGTTTGTCTGTGTGTCTGTCTGTCTGTCTGCCTGCCTTTCTCCTTCTCTGTCAGTGTGTGGCTGTCTGCCTTTCTCCTCTGTCTGTCTGCCTTTCTCCTCTGTCTGTCTGTCTTTCTCCTTCTCTGTCTGTGTGTGTCTGTCTGCCTTTCTCCTTCTCTGTCTGTGTGTGTCTGTCTGCCTTTCTCCTTCTCTGTCTGTCTGCCTTTCTCCTTCTCCGTCTGTCTGTCTCTGTCTGTCTGCCTTTCTCCTTCTCTGTCTGTCTCTGTCTGCCTTTCTCCTTCTCTGTCTGTCTCTGTCTGTCTGCCTTTCTCCTTCTCTGTCTGTCTGCCTTTCTCCTTCTCTGTCTGTGTGTGTCAGTCTGCCTTTCTCCTTCTCTGTCTGCCTTTCTCCTTCTCTGTCTGCCTTTCTCCTTCTGTCTGTCTGTCTGCGTCTCAGTCTGTCTGCCTTTCTCCTTCTCTGTCTGTCTGTCTCTGTCTGTCTGCCTTTCTCCTTCTCTGTCTGTCTGCCTTTCTCCTTCTCTGTCTGTCTGCCTTTCTCCTTCTCTGTCTGTCTGCCTTTCTGCTTCTCTGTCTGTCTGCCTTTCTGCTTCTCTGTCTGTCTGCCTTTCTGCTTCTCTGTCTGTCTGTCTGTGTCTGTCTGCCTTTCTCCTTCTCTGTCTGTGTGTCTGTCTGTCTGCCTTTCTCCTCTGTGTGTCTCTGTCTGTCTGCCTTTCTCCTTCTCTGTCTGTCTTTCTCCTTCTCTGTCTGTGTCTGTCTGTCTGCCTTTCTCCTTCTGTCTGTCTGTGTCTGTCTGCCTTTCTCCTTCTGTCTGTCTGTCTGCCTTTCTCCTTCTCTGTCTGTCTGTGTCTGTCTGCCTTTCTCCTTCTCTGTCTGTCTGTCTCTGTCTGCCTTTCTCCTTCTCTGTCTGTCTGTCTCTGTCTGTCTGCCTTTCTCCTTCTCTGTCTGTGTGTCTCTGTCTGTCTGCCTTTCTCCTTCTCTGTCTGTCTGCCTTTCTCCTTCTCTGTCTGTGTCTCTGTCTGTCTGCCTTTCTCCTTCTCTGTCTGCCTTTCTCCTTTGTGTGTGTCTGTCTGCCTTTCTCCTTCTCTGTCTGTCTGTCTGTCTGTCTGCCTTTCTCCTCCTCTGTCTGTCTGTCTCTGTCTGTCTGCCTTTCTCCTTCTCTGTCTGTGTGTCTGTGTCTGTCTGCCTTTCTCCTTCTCTGTCTGTCTGTCTCTGTCTGTCTGCCTTTCTCCTTCTCTGTGTGTCTGTCTCTGTCTGTCTGCCTTTCTCCTTCTCTGTCTGTCTGCCTTTCTCCTTCTGTCTGTGTCTCAGTCTGTCTGTCTTTCTCCTTCTCTGTCTGTCTTTCTCCTTCTCTGTCTGTCTTTCTCCTTCTCTGTCTGTCTTTCTCCTTCTCTGTCTGTCTGCCTTTCTCCTCTGTCTGTCTCTCTCTGTCTTTCTCCTTCTCTGTCTGTCTGTCTCTCTCTGTCTTTCTCCTTCTGTCTGTCTGTCTGTCTGCCTTTCTCCTTCTCTGTCTGTCTGTCTTTCTCCTTCTCTGTCTGTCTGTCTCTGTCTGTCTGCCTTTCTCCTTCTCTGTCTGCCTTTCTCCTTCTCTGTCTGTCTGTGTCTGTCTACCTTTCTCCTTCTCTGTCTGTGTCTCAGTCTGTCTGCCTTTCTCCTTCTCTGTCTGTCTCTGTCTGTCTGCCTTTCTCCTTCTGTCTGTCTGTCTGTCTGCCTTTCTCCTTCTCTGTCTGTCTGTCTTTCTCCTTCTCTGTCTGTGTCTCTGTCTGTCTGCCTTTCTCCTTCTCTGTCTGTGTCTCTGTCTGCCTTTCTCCTTCTCTGTCTGTGTCTCTGTCTGTCTGCCTTTCTCCTTCTCTGTCTGTGTGTCTGTCTGTCTGCCTTTCTCCTTCTCTGTCTGTCTCTGTCTGCCTTTCTCCTTTGTCTGTATGTCTCTGTCTGTCTGCCTTTCTCCTTCTCTGTCTGTGTCTCTGTCTGTCTGCCTTTCTCCTTCTCTGTCTGTCTGTGTCTGCCTTTCTCCTTCTCTGTCTGTCTGTGTCTGCCTTTCTCCTTCTCTGTTTGTCTGTCTCTGTCTGCCTTTCTCCTTCTCTGTCTGTCTGCCTTTCTCCTTCTCTGTTTGTCTGTCTCTGTCTGCCTTTCTCCTTCTCTGTCTGTCTGCCTTTCTCCTCTGTCTGTGTGTCTCTGTCTGTCTGCCTTTCTCCTCTGTCTGTGTGTCTCTGTCTGCCTTTCTCCTTCTCTGTCTGTGTCTCTGTCTGCCTTTCTCCTTCTCTGTATGTCTCTGTCTTTCTCTACCTGTTAGTCTGTTTATCTATGACACGCACTCTCTTGTTGTGGTAACCGGTTATGCAAGCACTCATGCTGTTTACATTAACTCTTTCCATACGAACGGCTGAAGAGACGAGGTTATCAGCGTTTCACCCCAATTACCATCATCAAAATATGGCAAGCGGAAGGGCTCTTATACTGAAGACGGGTGAATGGTTGACAGAATACCACAATTCTGACGACGGAAGCTAAAGGTTGGGTCATTCAGACACTCCCTGGTCATCCGAGGGGTCTGTGTAGAGGAGAAGAGAGGACTGGCCGAACTGAGTGAGTTAATTAACCGTCTCTGTAGCCATCGTTGAGTAATCCGTTGTTACCCCTATGTAACTGGGGCTGGGACCTTCAATTGTGGCTATAAGTTCTCTCAGTCCTTATGTCACTGTCTGTCTATCTGTTCGTCTTTCTGTGCGTCAGTCTGTGTCTGTGTCTGACCGGGTGTCTCAGTCTCTCTCATCTTTATCAGGCAAGTCTCACATCACTCTGGCGGATATTCTATGTAATTCTATTTCATTTATACTTATTTAAACTAAAGTCTCTCTCATCTTTATAAGGCAAGTCTCACATACTCTGGCGGATATTCTATGTAATTCTATTTCATTTATACTTATTTAAACTAAAGTCTCTCTCATCTTTATAAGGCAAGTCTCACATACTCTGGCGGATATTCTATGTAATTCTATTTCATTTATACTTATTTAAACTAAAGTCTCTCTCGTCTTTATAAGGCAAGTCTCACATCACTCTGGCGGATATTCTATGTAATACTATTTCATTTATACTTGTCACGTGACCGGTGGAGGTTGAGGACCCCCCTACAACCCGACAGGCCCCGCGCAATCTAATAAAAGAAAATTTAAGAAAAATGGGTCTCCGGATCCTCGCACGCTCAATTAAGTGCAGCCAACGCCAAGAATTTATACACAATACCAAACTTTCACTCACTCACACAGACATACTGACAACCGAAACAGCAGTGAGGCCTAAACTATTTCCCTTAATCCCCCCCCCCCAAACTCCCCAAACTTACTAACCCGCTAATACAAATCGCCACATCATTTCATGCTTTCTTTGTTGTTGTTTTTTTTAAAGTGGGAATGAGAGAAAAATAAATAAATAAATCACATTCGCTCGAACACACACACTCACCCCTCTTGTGCACTGCTGTCACACATGCACACGCATCCTCTACCGTACATGTACGGCTCGCATTGGTCCTGAACACGAGGGTCCATGCCACAGACAACCCAAGATGCCGGCGACCACGGAGAGTCCTAGTCCTTCTGCAGACAGGGCATGCAAAGCGGCAATCTTCATGTGCGTCGGGGACACTCCTGTGACAGACTCAGGGAATTCACAGGCGCAGGGAAGGCTGCGGGTGCCCAGGACAACGGCGGAGGCTGGGGAAGGTGGATTGCGTGAGTCCAAGGCGACCTTAACACCCGGGGAACGTGCGGGACTCGTCGGAACACTCTTCGGAGCTCAAGACCTCGTGAGGGAAAAAAAAACATAAGGGAGATTAAATCCCTGGAACTAGAATGTTGTTCCAGACCACCTGGTCGGACACGGACCCAGGAAACGTAGTGGCACTGGAGGCCCCAAACCCGAACCGAATCGGTAAAAAAAACCCCTCCTCACTCCAAAATGAATGGAGCAGGAACTGGAAAAGAAACCACCTCTCCCTGACTGGGTGCAACTGCCAGTGATTAAAGCATCTTACGATGCCCACGACATCGACAGGTGAGTTCTTATCAGACCTGTAGCTCAGCTTAATAACGTGCAGATATACATGCACGAGAAAAAGAAAACAACCTGAGCTGACTGAGGGAGGGAAGGAACACACACTCACGCACGCGTACACACGCACACATGCACGCACGCTCAGAAAGAAAGAAAGAAAGAAAGGGAAAAAAACAACAACAAAAAACAGCGAAAATCATGAAGTATCTGAGGGGTCAAGTTGACCAAAATTTCCTCTTTTTTTTTTTTTCAACGCTACACTGTCGCACGGGACAATACTTATTTAAACAAAAGTCTTTCTCATCTTTATAAGGCCAGTCTCACATACTCTGGCAGATATTCTATGTAATATTATTTCATTTATACTTATTTAAACTAAAGTTTTAGTGCCTTCAAGACTATATCACAAACATCCAATGACAGTGCTAAGTTTCACGAATTATTGAAATTACTCACATTGAATGAAAAATGATGCATTCTCAATGTCTTTGTCTGTCTGTGCACCACCTCTCTCCCTCTCCCTTTCTTCTACCCTCTCCCTTCTCCCTTATATCCACCCCCACCCCGCCCCCGCCCCCCTCAGATCCATAACTTGTCAAACTATTCCATAACGTTCATTCTGCTGTCACGGAGACTGCGCCACTTGACGTGTGATCTGTCTGATGTGTAGATGATGTAACAGCCATCCGTCACATGGTGTGTGTGTGTGTGTGTGTGTGTGTGTGTGTGTGTGTGTGTGTGTGTGTGTGTGTGTGTTTCTGTGTGTGTGTGTGTGTGTGTGTGTGTGTGTGTTTCTCTGTGTGTGTGTGTGTGTGTGTGTGTGTGTGTGTGTGTGTGTGTCTGTCTGTCTGTGTGTGTCTGTGTGTGTCTATGTGTCTGTGTTTCTGTGTGTGTGTGTGTGTGTGTGTGTGTGTGTGTGTGTGTGTGTGTCTCTCTCTCTCTCTCTCCCTCTGTGTGTGTGTGTGTGTGTGCGCGCGCGCGCGCGTCGTGATACTGTGTGCACCTACCAGCTGTAAATTTATAATCATGGCGACAAACCGAAAAGAAGTTCGTAAAGAACCAGCCGTGAGCAGTGTGTGTATTTATTTACAGAACAACGAATGAATCACTTTCCCAGAGCGCGATGCCTTGCATTCATCAAATGCTTTACATTTCGAACGGAAAGCGACGAAACGTCACACATCTTACGTGAACAGGAAGGGGTTAATCCTATTTATAGATCAACGATTCATCACTCAATAAGCCAAACTGACAGGAGGGGGGTGATAGGTGTGGTGAGGAGGGGGCGTGTTGGTGGGGGGTGTGGTGGGGGCGGGTTGAGGAGTGAGGGGAAGATAGAGGAAGGGACAACTATCGCTGGGGTGAAAATATCTGACCTGGAATTTTCCTTGACCATCACGCGGGTCGCTACAGTAAAATCTAACGGTACACTTGTCCCAGTATCTCCTGCTACAGGTTGGGGAACGCTTGAATACGCCTACAACACACGCACACCTTTTAACACACACACTCACACACATACCATCACCGCCAACCACACTACACACACAAACACAGGAAAGCACTGACCATGTTACGAATCAGCGCCCATGACTTACAAATCGAACAGGGAAGATATAAAAATACACCGAAAGAACAAAGACTGTGTGATACTTGTAACAGTTTAGAAGATGAGATTCACCTTTTAGACAATTGTGTAAAGTACAATACTGACACAGATTCCTAATCGATATATGTCGTCCAAATGCAAAGCCTAGTGAATTGATCCTTCTAACAGAAATACAGCCAAGGCTGGCGAAATTTGTTCATGAATGTTTTTCTTAATATGCTCATGTTTATGTTTCATTATGTCTTATAAACTAAGGTTTTATGACAAAAAGTATTCTATTCTATTCTATTCACACACACACCACACCACACCACACACATCACCACCCACATATCACACACACACACACACACACAACCACCACCCCTCCTGCAGTACCCCACTACCACCCACCCACTCAAATTCTTCCCTCTCCACACACACACGAGCACTCTTTGTAATGGATGCCTAAAATCTTCATCCCTGAATTAAAATACTTTGAGGTCTGAGTTCTGAATTCACTGACCCGCCCTCTCCACGATATGATCGATGACCACAACCTCCACCCACCCACCACCACCTACAACCCCCCCCCCCCACCCCCCACAACCCATCACCACATGGTTAAACCCTAGAAGGCGTGCGTAAATTCAGTGTTTTTGTTTTGTTTTCTTTTTGTTTTTTCGATATATTTTATCATATCACTGTCCATGCAAAAAATATCAGTCAGACATGTCAATCCTGCTACTGTCAATTGCGGCGAATCAGTTCCGTCCGGAAATATATGTCCACTGACGCAACATCTAGACTTGTCGTTTCTCTCATTCTCTCTCGCCTTGACTACTGTAATCTCTATTGTCTGGTTTGCCTGCTTCATCCATTCAGTCCCTTCAACGCATACAAAACTCTGCTGCCCGACGTGTCCTTAGAAAGAAAAGATCTGAGCACATCACTCCTCTTTTACAACATCCCTGTCTCACAAAAAATAAAGTACAAGATCAGCACTCTATGCTATAAATATATTTACAAATCTACCCCTTCCTATCTCTGTGGCTGCCTTCACCTCTACACTCCATCTCGCTCACTACGATCGGCTTCGGATCCACTCTTTAGACATACCCAGTGTCACGCGAGCTAAAGCGGACGTGCACCCTCCCTAAGATACCCCACTACAGATGCCACAACACAACAAGCCCACACAGAAACGAAATTATGTAATGCATTTAATGATTGTGTGTATATGTCAATAGATGTATGTGAATAAAACAAATTTTAAAAATATCAAGAGCATACAAAAAAACCCAACAACCACCCCCCCAAAACGGCAGCAGAACTACAGCTTCAGTCTTGTCACATTTTACCACAAGGGCACTGGTAAGTGAGATGTCAAACCACCATCACTATAAGCACAGGATGGTCTGTTTTCCACGATTTAAAAAAAAAAAAAAAAAAATTAAACACATGAACACAGGAGTGTTGCTGACGCTGGCGGACGGAAGACAGGCCCCCAGTATGGAAAACGTCAGTGGAGCGGATCCGTCGCCGGCTCCGAGAGGCGGGTGGTCTGGAACCACCATGTTACAAATAAAACGTCTACAAAACTGGCGGCACCTAGCGAGGAGCGCACAGGAAGACGCATTGGCAGCCCAAAGCCATTGATGAATAATTATTTCGAGAGATATCAAATTTTACAAATCTTATGGAAAACATACGTTTATAGTTGGTTGGGGTTTTTTTTGTTGTTTTTTAAGTGAATGACATTATCAATGGTTGCCGGCATCTTTTTCCGCACGCCTCGCCGCCTCGACACCGTAAAAATAGACTAACAATTATCTCCCTTTCTTCCAGTATTTCACATGTCATAAAACAAATCATTTACCATATACAACAGTACTGTTTTCTACAAGCATGAATTTACTCCCGATGTTAACTCGTGGCCTCTAGTTGGACGAGCTCCTTAAACCTTAAAAATATCCAATAAAATTGTCTTCAGCATGTAAAAAGCAAGGTATCTAAAATTACCCCCTTCCATTGAAAAACTCCCACTTGGGCAGACATGTCAAAAATGTAGCTCCTCCCCAATTCTTAAATTTCATATTTATTCCTTACATCTCCACTATAACATTTGAGCAACATGTGACAACTCATCGCCCCTTCACAGGCTCATAACTTTCACAATAATAAACCATGACAAGAGAAAGGTCACAACAAACAGGAGACAGAAAATACAAACGTAACAATGAACCACGACGGAGGAAAACAATACATAAACAGGTCTGGAACACAAGCTCCTACCTAGAGCGACGTGACGTTGCCCCACGATTAGAACGGAGGCACAACGCCTCAAGACGCGCGCCAGGCAACTGGAGAAACACTGAAGGGACAAGACAAAAGTCACCCACTGGCCACCGCACAGTGTTCTGTAAACGAACAACGGGTGCTAACATCGAAACACAGAAATGAAGAACAGTTCCACTGGCGGACAAAGTCATTTACAGAGGAAAAAACAAACAAACATCAGCCGCTAAGCGCTGGTTCTACCACCGTCTTTCTCCAAGGACTGACTCCCTTCGAGTGAAGCTAGGGACAAACCGGCGAGGAGCATTTGAAGCATTAGAACTCCGCTCACTCTGTTCACTCAGCTTCCTATATATTTTTTTCCGTTCAGTTGCACGAAACACTTACAAACCATAGAAAACATGACACAACAGCACGACCTCACTACGCTCGAACGCCCAGCCACCACGGGGAACACGCACGATCTGATGGAAAGCATCGTGCACGCACATAAGCACACCCGCCTCTAAAAATAATCCAGCGACCCACTAGCCTCCGCCAACTTCGCTTGTCATGATAGAAGAAAGAGGGAATGAGATGGACTCGAAACCCCCTCCATAAACGTAAAAGAAAAGAAAAAATAGCGGAACCATAATGTCGTCCGTGACACCCAGATTCAAACACCTGCCTGTTGGCCGCCGCTCTTTCTGTCTCTGGACCTTGTAATTGGAATGAACTTCCTCTCTCGCTTCGTCAGGTCTCCACACTCAGCTCTTCCCAAAATACCCTCCCTTCCCTGCCTCTTCCTTGTCTTCAGTTTTTCCAGTTTTTGAGTTATGCATGCGTTTGAATGACTGATGCGAAAGCGCTTTGATTTGTCTCTGCACAAGATTCAGCGCTACATAAATATAATAATAATATTATCCTCCAAGGAACGTCCCAGAAGCAGTCGGAGGTCAATCAGAGACAAACTCATGGACATTTACTGTTTCTCAGCCTTGTTTCTTCTGCCTTTTCTACCGTCAGAAAATCAAGTAAGGGCCATCACTCTACAATTAGTTGCCGGAAGCTGCGATTTGCTGACAATGTGTCAGCCAAGCGGATTGGTCTGAGCAGAAGCTGAGTGGAGGAAAAAGGCAACAGGTAAAGATGGCTTTGATTTTGATTCCCAGTTGATCTCCGATTGATTGAGGAACGTTTCTTGCATGAATGCATGATGAGAATTTTCGTTTAAAACACACTGTGTGTGATTTCAGGCCGGTCTCACCCTGACACACCCACACCCACAGCCGACACACCCACAGCCGACACACCCACACCCACACCGACACACACACACACACCCACAGCCGACACACCCACACCCACACCGACACACCCACAGCCGACACACCCACACCCACACCGATACACACACACCCACAGCCGACACACACACACACACCCACAGCCGACACACCCACAGCCGACACACCCACACCCACACCGACACACACACACACACACACAGCCGACACACCCACAGCCGACACACCCACACCCACACCGACACACACACACACCCACAGCCGACACACCCACATCCACACCCGACACACCCACACCCACTCACCCACACACACCCGACACACCCACACACCCACAGCCGACATACCCACACACCCACACCCAACACACCCACACTCACACCCGACATCCACCCAGCCACTTACCGGCCTTCTCCAGACACACACACAGACACAGACAGACACAGACACAGACAGACACACACACAGACACACACACACCACCTCCACTGCCACCACCAAAAACTTTCTGTGATTTCACGCCCGTCTCCTAGGATTCAATCCCCCCTCAACCCCATCCCCATCACCATCCCCCACCCACCCACCCACTCCCGACAGCCCCCTCCCCCTGCCCCCCCCCACCCTCCCTCCCCCACTCACCAGCCCTCTCCAGAAACTGGTCGATGACCAGCAACTCCTTGAGGAGGTGTTCCTCCGTGTGACTGACGTTCTTGACGTAGAAGGAGAACTTGGAGAAGATGTCCAGACAGGCGGAGTGCGCCGCGCCGT
>NC_134886.1:1669190-1694190 GCF_041734735.1 Babylonia areolata | reverse complement strand
ACAAAAAAAGAAACAAAATAAAGAAGAAAAAAAAAAAAAAGAAAGAAGAACACAACAGAATCTACATCTGTGGTTGAGTATACACTTCAGTCAAGCTAAAACTACATCTGCAGATGTGTGCCCAATAAATTCTGATACCCTGCAGATCTTTGCAGGATAATAAAAAAAAAAAGAAAAAAAGAAAAGAAAAAAAAAAAGAAAAAAAAGAGAAAAAAGTAAATCACATATCAAAATACTATCCATCTAATAATGTATAATATGTATCTAAATCCTGATATTCTGCGTATTTTACAGGATGAAATAAACAACAAAAAAGAACGACGCCAGAAATGAAAATCGCACCCAGTAAAATCAGTTGTGCCAAGGGAGACAATCATGTGGTTTCTGTATTTCCTGACCCATCGAGTCTGAAGCCCTGTGAAGTGACACACACTTCATACAGCGTCTCATGAACCTCTGTGTCATGAAGCTTTCTTGTAAACACACACACAAACATGTAAATTCTAAATTATAATAATAATAATTAAAACAAAATGTTTTTTAAGTACTAATAATGATGATAATAATGAACACTTAGTCAGCGCTTTTTCTCAAACAGAGCTCAAAGCAATTTTAAAGAAACTTCAGACAGACATAATGACATGAATTGTCCATCACATACACACACAGCATGAATAGGATGCAGTTTTGACTTGTGGTGGATAAAGATAGGAGTACTGTTAAAACAGAAGGGTGTTGAGAGGTGTGAGAGAGACTGTGGAAGTGAAGTGTCTGATGTTTCATGGAAGGCTGTTCCTTCACCTTCACCTATCCCATAGTCTTGTGGACCGTTGGGGTGCCACAGGTGATCTGGCAACCAGCACCCTCCAATCCTCTTGGTTTTCTGACCTGACTGTATCGCTCAACCTCAAGCCCGTCCATTCTGTGATGTTGTCCTCCCATCTCTTCCTCTGTCTGCCTCTCCTTCTCCCTCCTTGCACTGTGCCCTGCAGGAATGTCTTGGCAAGCCCTGATGATCTCATGACATGGCCATACCATTTGAGCTTGCGTCTCTTGACCAAGGTCAACAGGTCTTCGTAGGGCCCAATGACTTGCCTGATTCTGTTTCGAACTTCTTCGTTCGTGATATGATCTTTGTAGGAGATGCCCAGGAGTCTTCCACATCACCTCAAAGGAAAGAGAACGTTCCAAGTGGAAACCGCAGCCCCCAATCGCAGATACAAAGAACTTCTGATGATGTAGGACAAACCAGACTGCCACAAAAATAGAACCAGGTCCTTTAAATGAAACCCTACCATTTACCCAACACACTTATCCGGCTAAATCAACGACAAAAACAAACTGATTTTCTCAGTCTGATATAGTATAGGCTGATTTACACTACAAACAAAAATCCACTGATTTTTTTCCCCAGTGCACAATCAAACATACGTTGATCCAATCACGGTATGTAAACAGAACAGACAACAGCAAGAATGTTGCAAAGCAGAGCCTCACAGATTTAAACATAATATTCACATCCTAGTATTCAAAAATGTGCAGATGTATGTCAGCCAGTGTTCCGTCCTGCAGAATTGTAACACAAACATCACTCACTCCTAGTTCATAAACTACCTGCTCCACGTAAAAAAACAACAACAAAAATTTCAGATTGTACAATTAAGTTAATTGAGCAAGTCAAATTCAAGAAAAAAAACTAAGTTATCAACTGCAAACTTAGAAGACAGAAACTGACATTCAGTTTGCTGAAACATCAGCTTTTGATAAAAGGTTATGCACGTTATCCAAAGCATTGCCCATCCACTATACTCTCAATTGCAAGACCCCGCAAAATCCAATAACAACGTGTACACACACAAACTGAATTTCTGCCCTACATGAACTGAAGGCCATTCATATGCATGTCACACAAAAGCAGCAATACACTCTTGCAGCAATATCACATGCAAGTCTTAGCTAGCTTCCCCCAGGTATAGCCATTCTCCTGCCTTGTGCTGTCTTAGCTAGCTTCCCCCAGGTATAGCCATTCTCCTGTCTTGTGCTGTCTTAGCTAGCTTCCCCCAGGTATAGCCATTCTCCTGTCTTGTGCTATATTAGCTAGCTTCCCCCAGGTATAGCCGTTCTCCTGTCTTGTGCTGTCTTAGCTAGCTTCCCCCAGGTATAGCCATTCTCCTGCCTTGTGCTGTCTTAGCTAGCTTCCCCCAGGTATAGCCATTCTCCTGTCTTGTGCTGTCTTAGCTAGCTTCCTCCAGGTATAGCCATTCTCCTGTCTTGTGCTGTCTTAGCTAGCTTCCCCCAGGTATAGCCGTTCTCCTGTCTTGTGCTGTCTTAGCTAGCTTCCCCCAGGTATAGCCGTTCTCCTGTCTTGTGCTGTCTTAGCTAGCTGTTCTCCTGTCTTGTGCTGTCTTAGCTAGCTGTTCTCCTGTCTTGTGCTGTCTTAGCTAGCTGTTCTCCTGTCTTGTGCTGTCTTAGCTAGCTTCCCCCAGGTAAAGCTGTCCTCCATTTATTTTTCCAACCATTCTGCACCATGTTGCCCCTTGTCTTGCAAGTGCTCTTTTCTTTGTCTTGCAAGCGCTCTTTTCTTTGTCCAAAGGGCGGTTTCTTGGCACTGCTTCTGGCAAAACTACAGTCTCCTTCACATGACTGTTCGGTGCCAGCATTCAAGATGTTCAAGGTCCAGGCAGGATGGGAGCAGCAGCTGAGCGGTTAAAGCCTTGGACTGTCAATCTGAGGGTCCTGGGTTCTAACTCCAGTCACAGCAATATCCTCTTTTTTCTTTCTCTCTTTGATCTGTGACAGTTTATCAGCATGACTTTCCTCTGAAGACTTTTCATGGCTAGTCACATGATTAAATCAACATGTAAAGCAATCAAACACACACACACACACACACAAATTACACCTGTTGTGAATGTCCACATGACAAGGGTTAGGTCACAAACCACAAACGTTGCAATGATTGCCATCTGCCTTATTCTTCATGACCAACCACCACTTTTTATCATCACCACTCAAATTGAGCATATCACTCCTCTTTTGCAACATCTCCACTGGCTCCCTGTCTCACACCGAATAAAGTACAAGATCAGCACTCTATGTTATAGATGCATTCACAAAACTGCCCCTTCCTATCTCTGCGGCTGCCTTTACCTCTACACTCCATCTCGCTCACTACGATCGGCCTCGGATCCACTCTGTTTATGCATACCCAGATTCAAACACTCGACTGTTGGCCGCCGTTCTTTCTCTGTTTCTGGACCTTGCGATTGGAATGAACTTCCTTTTTCGCCTCGTCAAGTCTCCGCACTCAGCTCTTTCAAGTCTGGCCTTAAAACCCACCTCTTCCCAAAATAGCCTCCATTGCCTGCCCTTCCTTGTCTTTAGTTTCTACAGTATTACAGTTATGCATGCGTGTGAATGACTGGTGCGAAAGCGCTTTGATTTGTCTCTGCACAAGATCCAGCGCTATATAAATACCATTATTATTATTAAATTATCAAACACCTTTTTCCCCCCTCTTCACACTATCCCCCTAACAAAGGTACAGTCCCATACAATGTCACACATGCCTGACATTCAAAAAAAGTATATTTGCAGACAGAAAAAAGAAGAAAAAAAAAAGTGACATTGTACTGTGACGATAAGCTCTCCAACACAACGCAACACAGTGCAGTACAATGTTCAAGTTATACAATACAATACATTACAGTACATGACACAACATGAACCCTGTGGTGAAAACAGAACCAAAACAAGACGCACACATCACACACACAGCTGTGTCACAACTGTACAGTGAAGACACCTCAACTGGGCAGCTGATGGCCACTGTGTGTTGTGTTGTGTTGTTGTTGTGTTGCTGTTGTGTTCTTGTGTGTTGTGTTGTGTTGTGTTGTGTTGTACAGCGTAACACAGTGACACCACACTAGGGCAGTGTGTAACCACATCTGTATTGTATTGTATCATATTGTACTGTATTGGATTGTATTGTACAGTGACACACTAGGGCAGTGAGTGACTACAGCAGTATTGTATTGTACTGTATTGCACTGTATTGGGTTCTACTGTATCGTACTGTATTGTATTGTATTGTACTGTATCATACTGTATTGTATTGTACTTTATTGTATTGTACTGTATTGTATTGCATTGTATTGTACTGTATTGTATTGCATTGTATTGTACAGTGACACACTAGGGCAGTGAGTGACCACAGCTGTATTGTATTGTATCATATTGTATTGTATTGTATTGTATTGTACTGTATTGTACTGTATTGTATTGTACAGTGACACACTAGGGCAGGGAGTGACCACAGCTGACCAGAGCCTCTCTCAGTGCCCTGAGCACCAGTCGCACATTGTCCGGCGTGCAGTTGTATCCCATGATGCCGATGCGCCATACCTTGCCCGCCAGCTCTCCCAGACCTCCTGAGATCTCCACACGGTAACTGGGGACACACACACACACACACACACACACAGACAGTGTTGACGATCTTCAGCAGTCCGTTGATAATGTATGACTTTTTCAACTCCTTGTTAAATAGTCCAGTTGGTTCGCTGTTATAGTTGTTAGTTTTTCATTAGAAATATGTTATATTGTTATGTTTTTTTTGTTTATTTTTTTAAACAAAACTTAAATCAATAATTTTCACACACACACTTTCACTTACTCGTATGCATACACAGTAATCTCCCCCCCCCCCCCCAACCCCCTCCTCCCACTCGATTTTTTTCCTTCCCTTGACTAATATCACTTACAGTGAAAAGACGTTAAACTAAAGAACGAACAGACAGTCACACACATCGGCATAATCTGCAGTACCACCTATGTGGTGTCAACAACACTGTGGATAAAATAAACAACAAAGAGTGGTAACTCTCCATTTACATGGGACACAACTTCAAGTCGATGCTTTCTTCACCACCAATTTAGCCAGCACACGGGCAAACTATGCAGGGTCTCCACTACAGTGTGGCCTCATGTTCACCTCGAGGGCATATTCTATGGACGTGAAAAAAATCATTAACAAGAGAGGCAAGGCCTTCAAGACTCACTTGTGATACACTTGAAAAAAAAAAAAAAAAAAAAAAAAAAAAAATCCAAGCTTTTTATGTATTGAGTATAATTTCAAAATGTAATGTTTAAGATGAGAAAGATCAGTTTAAAGCAAATTAACTCCCCTAGCATTACAGAGTAATTTCCCTTTTTTACTATCTGCACCAAAACGTTTGCAAAATAAATAAAACTTCCATGCTTAGCAAAAGAAGTTCCTGTTAGAACAAAAAATGATAATAATGACTGCTCTAGCTGTTGGGTCAGAATATCAGATCAAAGTGCCAAGTTTAGAGAATACAAAAAAATATAAATATAACAGTAAATGCAGTTTGCATATAATTAGGCTTTACTCTTTTTTTTTTTTTTGTGCCCATCCCAGAGGCGCAATATTGTTTTAAACAAGATGACTGGAAAGAACTGAATTTTTCCTATTTTTATGCCAAATTTGGTGTCAACTGACAAAGTAGTTGCAGAGAAAATGTCAATGTTAAAGTTTACCACGGACACACAGACACATACACAGACAACCGAACACTGGGTTAAAACATAGACTCACTTTGTTTACACAAGTGAGTCAAAAATGTGCATGCAAAGAGCCATCATCCACAAACACCAAACTTATCTGCCACTTTTGACTGACATCATGGTACTTTATCTGCCACTTTTGACTGACATCATGGTACTTTATCTGCCAGTTTTGACTGACATCATGGTACTTTATCTGCCACTTTTGACTGACATCATGGTACTTTATCTGCCACTTTTGACTGACATCATGGTACTTTATCTGCCACTTTTGATTGACATCATGGTACTTTATCTGCCACTTTTGACTGACATCATGGTATTTTATCTGCCACTTTTGACTGACATCATGGTATTTTATCTGCCACTTTTGACTGACATCATGGTACTTTATCTGCCAGTTTTGACTGACATCATGGTACTTTATCTGCCACTTTTGACTGACATCATGGTACTTTATCTGCCAGTTTTGACTGACATCATGGTACTTTATCTGCCACTTTTGACTGACATCATGGTACTTTATCTGCCACTTTTGATTGACATCATGGTACTTTATCTGCCAGTTTTGACTGACATCATAGTACTTTATCTGCCAGTTTTGACTGATATCGTGGTACTTTATCTGCCACTTTTGACTGACATCATGGTATTTTATCTGCCACTTTTGACTGACATCATGGTATTTTATCTGCCACTTTTGACTGACATCATGGTACTTTATCTGCCAGTTTTGATTGACATCATGGTACTTTATCTGCCACTTTTGACTGACATCATGGTACTTTATCTGCCAGTTTTGACTGACATCATGGTACTTTATCTGCCAGTTTTGACTGACATCATGGTATTTTATCTGCCAGTTTTGACTGACATCATGGTACTTTATCTCCCACTTTTGACTGACATCATGGTATTTTATCCGCCACTTTTGACTGACATCATGGTACTTTATCTGCCAGTTTTGATTGACATCATGGTACTTTATCTGTCAGTTTTGACTGACATCATAGTACTTTATCTGCCAGTTTTGACTGACATCATAGTACTTTATCTGCCAGTTTTGACTGACATCATGGTACCAGTACAATCAAAGCAAGCAATCAGTGTTGAAACAAGATAATTTTGAATACAGTCAACATTGTTGAGGAAGAAGAATTATGCATCAAATCTGGGTGAACAACAGTTTGAAGCTGTGTGCTCATGAGATTGGTTTCAATGGATATATCTTCAAGAACTTTATGCGGCTCACAAAGGAGCAGTGTGCTCAAGTGATTGACCTGGTTGAGGGGGATCCCATCAAACACTGCCTTAGCTGAAAAGCAATCTGCCCAAAGTTTGGTAAAGTTTGCATGCGAGTTGAACGTTTCACTCCTTCCCTTATGTGAAAAAAAAAAAAAAAAACAGCTTCGCAGCAAGTTCACACAACGTTTGTGGTGCAAATTTCAGGTCTATGAATTCACACAATGACAAAATGGTTGGTGGGAATGTTTTCCTTTCAATGTGAAATTTGCTTGCAAATTTTGCATCAGTTTTTTTCTAGTCAATGGAATATCAAGGGAACTGTGTTCCCTGAATGGCTGGCAGGTAGTGACGCTGTGACACCATGAGGCCAGCCCTGGCTGTGTTCAGGGGGAACAACTGGGTTCAGGAAGTGACGCCATGAGCCCAGCCCTGGCTGTGTTCAGGGGGAACAACTGGGTTCAGGAAGTGACGCTGTGACGCCATGAGGCCAGCCCTGGCTGTGTTCAGGGGGAACAACTGGGTTCAGGAAGTGACGCCATAAGGCGAGCCCTGGCTATGTTCAGGGGGAACAACTGGGTTCAGGAAGTGACGCTGTGACGCCATGAGCCCAGCCCTGGCTGTGTTCAGGGGGAACAACTGGGTTCAGGAAGTGATGCCATAAGGCGAGCCCTGGCTATGTTCAGGGGGAACAACTGGGTTCAGGAAGTGACGCTGTGACGCCATGAGCCCAGCCCTGGCTGTGTTCAGGGGGAACAACTGGGTTCAGGAAGTGACGCTGTGACGCCATGAGGCCAGCCCTGGCTGTGTTCAGGGGGAACAACTGGGTTCAGGAAGTGACGCTGTGACGCCATGAGGCCAGCCCTGGCTGTGTTCAGGGGGAACAACTGGGTTCAGGAAGTGACGCTGTGACGCCATGAGCCCAGCCCTGGCTGTGTTCAGGGGGAACAACTGGGTAAAGGAAGTGACGCTGTGACGCCATGAGCCCAGCCCTGGCTGTGTTCAGGGGGAACAACTGGGTTCAGGATGTGATGTGACGCCATGAGCCCAGCCCTGGCTGTGTTCAGGGGGAACAACTGGGTTCAGGAAGTGACGCTGTGACGCCATGAGCCCAGCCCTGGCTGTGTTCAGGGGGAACAACTGGGTAAAGGAAGTCAATCAGGCAACTGAGGCATGGACAATGGAACCCCAAGGAAATCTGACAGCACAAGTGGTGGTGGTGGTGGAGGTGGTACTGGTACTCAAAGTAGCAGTACTTGTAGCAAAAGTAGTAGAAGTAGTAGCTGATGTAGTATTTGAAGTAGTGTTAGAAGTAGTTGCAGAAGCAGCAGCAGTAATAGTTGTAGTAGTAACAGTAGTAGTAGTGGTTAAAGATCAGAAGCAGCAGCAGTAATAGTTGTAGTAGTAACAGTAGTAGTAGTGGTAGTAGTGGTTAAAGATCAGAAGCAGCAGCAGTAATAGTTGTAGTAGCAACAGTAGTAGTAGTGGTAGTAGTGGTTAAAGATCAGAAGCAGCAGCAGTAATAGTTGTAGTAGTAACAGTAGTAGTAGTGGTAGTAGTGGTTAAAGATCAGAAGCAGCAGCAGTAATAGTTGTAGTAGTGACTGTAGTAGTAGTGGTAGTAGTGGTTAAAGATCAGAAGCAGCAGCAGTAATAGTTGTAGTAGCAACAGTAGTAGTAGTGGTAGTAGTGGTTAAAGATCAGAAGCAGCAGCAGTAATAGTTGTAGTAGTAACAGTAGTAGTAGTGGTAGTAGTGGTTAAAGATCAGAAGCAGCAGCAGTAATAGTTGTAGTAGCAACAGTAGTAGTAGTGGTTAAAGATAAGCAGCAGCAGCAGTAATAGTTGTAGTAGTAACTGTAGTAGTAGTGGTAGTAGTGGTTAAAGATCAGAAGCAGCAGCAGTAATAGTTGTAGTAGTAACAGTAGTAGTAGTGGTAGTAGTGGTTAAAGATCAGAAGCAGCAGCAGTAATAGTTGTAGTAGTGACTGTAGTAGTAGTGGTAGTAGTGGTTAAAGATCAGAAGCAGCAGCAGTAATAGTTGTAGTAGTAACTGTAGTAGTAGTGGTAGTAGTGGTTAAAGATCAGAAGCAGCAGCAGTAATAGTTGTAGTAGTAACTGTAGTAGTAGTGGTAGTAGTGGTTAAAGATAAGCAGCAGCAGCAGTAATAGTTGTAGTAGTAACAGTAGTAGTAGTGGTTAAAGATCAGAAGCAGCAGTAATAGTTGTAGTAGTAACAGTAGTAGTAGTAGTGGTAGTAGTGGTTAAAGATCAGAAGCAGCAGCAGTAATAGTTGTAGTAGTAACAGTAGTAGTAGTGGTAGTAGTGGTTAAAGATCAGAAGCAGCAGCAGTAATAGTTGTAGTAGTAACAGTAGTAGTAGTAGTTAAAGATAAGCAGCAGCAGTAATAGTTGTAGTAGTAACAGTAGTAGTAGTAGTGGTAGTAGTGGTTAAAGATCAGAAGCAGCAGCAGTAATAGTTGTAGTAGTAACAGTAGTAGTAGTAGTGGTAGTAGTGGTTCAAGATCAGAAGCAGCAGCAGTAATAGTTGTAGTAGTAACAGTAGTAGTAGTAGTTAAAGATAAGCAGCAGCAGTAATAGTTGTAGTAGTAACAGTAGTAGTAGTAGTGGTAGTAGTGGTTAAAGATCAGAAGCAGCAGCAGTAATAGTTGTAGTAGTAACAGTAGTAGTAGTGGCTAAAGATAAGCAGCAGCAGTAATAGTTGTAGTAGTAACAGTAGTAGTAGTAGTGGTAGTAGTGGTTAAAGATCAGAAGCAGCAGCAGTAATAGTTGTAGTAGTAACAGTAGTAGTAGTGGTAGTAGTGGTTAAAGATCAGAAGCAGCAGCAGTAATAGTTGTAGTAGTAACAGTAGTAGTAGTAGTTAAAGATAAGCAGCAGCAGTAATAGTTGTAGTAGTAACAGTAGTAGTAGTAGTGGTAGTAGTGGTTAAAGATCAGAAGCAGCAGCAGTAATAGTTGTAGTAGTAACAGTAGTAGTAGTAGTGGTAGTAGTGGTTAAAGATCAGAAGCAGCAGCAGTAATAGTTGTAGTAGTAACAGTAGTAGTAGTGGCTAAAGATAAGCAGCAGCAGTAATAGTTGTAGTAGTAACAGTAGTAGTAGTGGTAGTAGTGGTTAAAGATCAGAAGCAGCAGCAGCAGTAGTAACAGCAGCAGTGGTGTAAATTCAAAGATCAGCAGCAGTAGCAGTAGTCGTGTAAATTAACTGATCTGACACAAACTGAGACAGTGAGTGAAGGGGCAGAAAATAGAGAGGACTCAGAACTGACTTCTTCATGGCGTAGTCCACGACGTCTTTCCACGCCACACCGTCAGGCACCTGTATGGTGGTGACACACGGGTTCCTCACCGCCTGTACACATCAACACACAGTGGACACATCAACACACAGTGGACACATCAACACACAGTGTACACATCAACACACAGTGTACACATCAACACACAGTGTACACATCAACACACAGTGGACACATCAACACGCAGTGTACACATCAACACGCAGTGTACACATCAACACAGTGTGTACATAGTGTTTAAAAACAAAAAAAAAGAGAAAAAAAAAAGAGAAAAGACAAAAAAGAAATGTGCCTGTGCAGCACATTATTTTTCTGAGCACAACGCTGTTGCATTGGTTTAAATAATCTTTAATTATTCAACAATACACATGATTACAATGCAATGAATGACAAAAGAGCATCAACAAGCTTAACTCACTCCATGCCAAGAGTTTTTGCCCTTGCCAATCCCTGAAAACCCAGGGTTTGTATAGGATGGGGAAAAAATTGTAAAAAAACCAAATAAACACCCAGACAATTGATATTTAGTATATGTATGCAAGGAATGTTGTTCCATATGTGTGCAAAAAATCAAAGTATTTACTCACCATCTTGATGTTGATCGCGGTATCCATATTTAGTGTATTTTTTTAGCATTTTTGCACCCATCAGAAAGGTACACCAACATGTTCCACATCACATTCTAACACTATTTGAGGAACTGAAGACCTAGTGCATGGAATGAAGTATGAACAGGTGGTGAAGAAAGTTGAAATTCACACATACAAAAAAAATATATATAGTCTCTACATAATGAAAATCAAAGAACAAAGAAAAAAAAACTCAACCGGCTGGGTGTTGACTGGCCAGTCAGCTGACAAACCTGGTATGCCAGTGAAGGGATGTGCAAGAGGGAAAAAGGAAAAATTGTCAGTCCAATCACTGGTGAAAACACTTGCAAAATCGTCCATTTCCTCAGTGGTTTCGTCGTCTGTGCCTGTCTCATCCGCTGGCACATGTTCCTCACTTTCCTCTCCATTGTAAACACTCTCTTCAGCGGCCGAATCTGTTTCTAGTTCATCGGGATCTGGTTCAAATTAACTGTCCGAAGAATCAACATTATCTCCTTCGACATCAGAGCCTTCAGTTTGGATCATTTCCGAAGCATCTTCGACGCTGAGTAACATTTCACCTCTCCGACCGTGTCGAACACTTCGCCGTGACGCCATCTGGTCAAACAACTTACAAAGCTGACAGGGGGCACGCTTTGTTATCAACTGCGGTTGAGCTTATCGCGACACACACGCAGCGTGTGTGAATGAAAAGCTGACCAGAGGTGACGTAAGATATCACATCTGTTTATGATTTTCGCATCCGACTCGTCACTCCGACAGCACGACTTTTTAAAATCCAAGTCCGCATATGCGGACATTGGCATCCAACGCTTTCTCCGACGATGTCCGCATATGCGGACAATGGCAGCGAGTGAGTTAAAGCTTATACTGTGCTCACAACGTTGCTCTTCAATTTTATCATGACGAACCATATTATGACTTGTATCAAATAATATTCATTAACAGTAAGTAATGAAATAAAACAAATAAACAAACAGTACATAATATAGTAAAATAATGCTAATATCGATATTAACATGAGATTAAATTTATTATCACCAGAGTAATTGGCCTAATAGAAGAAAAACACTGTTGCATTGTCTTCACCTTTTCCTGCAGCCGTTTAATCTTTTTCTTGTGTGTGTGTGTGTGTGTGTGTGTTGTGTTGTGGTGTGTTGTGGTGTGTGTTTTGTGTGTTGTGTTGTGTTGTGTGTGTTTTGTGTGTTGTGTGTGTTTTGTGTGTTGTGGTGTGTGTTGTGGTGTGTGTTGTGTTGTGTTGTGTTGTGTTGTGTTGTGTTGTTTTGTGTGTGTGTGTGTGTGTGTGTGTGTGTGTGTGTGTGTGTGTGTGTGTGTGTGTGTGTGTGTGTGTGTGTGTGCATGCGCGTGCATGCATTTGTGTGTGTGTGTTTACATATCCAGGCCAGTGATGTCTACTTCTGAAGGACGGCAGATCCAACGACAGTGAGAGGCACAGATCATCTGTTCATCGCACACAGCATTCATCTTCCAGTGGAACAAAAATGAACACTTTTCTGATGGTGCTTCGTCAACACTCAGCCGTCTGCATCTATGTGCATGCATGCGCACTCTCTCTCTCTCACACACACACACTCAATGCACACACACACACACACACAGAGATATACTCGTATTATATCACTTGTACTGTAAAGACGTTAAACTAAAGAATGAATGAACACACACACATTTACATAATCGCATGCATAAACAGTGATTTTTTTCCCCCTCTCTCGATTCTTTTTCCTACCCTCATCTTGTATCAGTTCTAGTGGAAAGACGTCAACTCACTCAGTACGGCCAGTCCTCTCTTCTCCTCTACACAGACCCCTCGGATGTCCAGTGGGTGTCTGAATGACCCAACCTTTAGCTTCCGTCGTCAGAATTGTGGTATTCTTTGTCAACATTCACCTCTTCAGTGTAAGAGCCTTCCGCTTGCAATATTTTGATGATGGTAATTGGGGTGAAACGCTGTTAACGTCGTCTCTTTCGCCGTTCGTATGGAAAGAGTTAACCTAAAGACGTTAAAGTAAAGAAGGAAAACCAGCCATGTACCTAATCTCTGACACAAGGACAGACTCAGTTACAGTGAAAAGACGTTAACCTAAAGACGTTAACCTAAAGACGTTAACCTAAAGACGATAAACTAGAGAACAACCATGAAGACACACCAGCCACATACCGGATCTTTGACAAAAGGACAGACTCAGTTATAGTGAAAAGACATTAACCTAAAGACGATAAACTAGATAGATGGCATGGTTTGGTCACGTCATACGACATAACACCCTTTCCAAAACCATCCTGCAAGGGACTGTAGAGGGAGGGCGCAGACGGGGGCGGCAGAGAAAGAGCTGGTCCAACAACGTCAAGGAATGGACCAAAATGACGATGCCAGATCTCCTCACGACAGCTGCCAACAGAACGGCGTGGCGAGCTGTGACATCTTCCTCATGTCCCCCCAACGACCCCAGCGGGAATGAGTGAGTGAGTGAGTGAGTGAGTGAGTGATAAACTAGAGAACGACCATGAAGTCACACCAGCCACATACCAGATCTCTGACACACAAGGACAGACTCAGTTATAGTGAAAAGACGTTAACCTAAAGACGTTAACCTAAAGACGTTAACCTAAAGACGATAAACTAGAGAAGGACCACGAAGACACACCAGCCACATACCCGATCTTTGACACACAATGACAGACTCAGTTATAGTGAAAAGACATTAACCTAAAGACGATAAACTAGATAGATGGCATGGTTTGGTCACGTCATACGACATAACACCCTTTCCAAAACCATCCTGCAAGGGACTGTAGAGGGAGGGCGCAGACGGGGGCGGCAGAGAAAGAGCTGGTCCGACAACGTCAAGGAATGGACCAAAATGACGATGCCAGATCTCCTCACGACAGCTGTCAACAGAACGGCGTGGCGAGCTACGACATCTTCCTCATGTCCCCCCAACGACTCCAGCGGGAATGAGTGAGTGAGTGATAAACTAGAGAAGGACCATGAAGACACACCAGTCACATACCGGATCTCTGACACACAAGGACAGACTCAGTTACAGTGAAAAGACGTTAACCTAAAGACATTAACCTAAGACGATAAACTAAAGAAGGACCATGAAGACACACCAGCCACATACCGGATCTTTGAAACACAAGGACAGACTCAGTTATAGTGAAAAGACATTAACCTAAAGGCGATAAACTAGATAGATGGCATGGTTTGGTCACGTCATACGACATAACACCCTTTCCAAAACCATCTTGCAAGGGACTATAGAGGGAGGGTGCAGACGGGGGCGGCAGAGAAAGAGCTGGTCCGACAACGTCAAGGAATGGACCAAAATGACGATGCCAGATCTCCTCACGACAGCTGCCAACAGAACGGCGTGGCGAGCTATGACATCTTCCTCATGTCCCCCCAACAACCCCAGCGGGAATGAGTGAGTGAGTGAGTGAGTGATAAACTAGAGAAGGACCATGAAGACACACCAGCCACATACCGGATCTTTGACAGAAGGACAGACTCAGTTATAGTGAAAAGACGTTAACCTAAAGACGATAAACTAGAGAAGGACCATGAAGACACACCAGCCACATACCGGATCTCTGACACACAAGGACAGACCCAGCTTCTCCAGACCTTGGTACAGCTGCTGTGAGCACTCTTTGTGGTTGGCCCAGCTCTTTTCCAGTCCCTGCAACATGCCATTTCATTGGCTCAGCTGCTTTCTAACACTGTACACGATTGGCTCAAATGGTCAGCTGATGTCCAGTCCAGTTTCTCATCAAAGAAAATACACAATGTGACTTGTCCAGCTGATGTTCAGTTTGTGTGTGTGTGTGTGTGTGTGTGTGTGTGTAACTAAATAATATAATATGCATAGTCTTTGAATATATTCTATGCTTTTGTGTGTTACATAATTATTTGTCTTCCTTTTGTAAGTAATTGTGTTAGTGTGCATGTGTTTAATGTTTATTGTAAAGTGCTTGGAGTTCCCTGTTAGGGAGGAAAGTGCTCAACAATTATTCATCAGCATTACCATTATTACTATTTTATCATTATCATTATCATACCAGCTAACCTGGGCCAAGTGGTCAGCGTCATGGACTGAACCACTGGGAGGACACAGGTTCAAACCCCATATTTGGTAGAATTTTTGGTCCTTGGCCACCTCTAGAAAGCTCAACGGAGAAGACAGGGACCACACAGTCCGGGGGTCATCCACTTCACAGATGCAAGGCTGGAAGCCACGCTCTGACTTCCTGACCAACACTGCAGGTGCCTGCATCTCTCAGGACCGATTGTTGTCAGGATATATAAAGAATACTATTTATAAGAAGAAGTAGAAGAAGATGATGAAGAAGAAGAATAGGAGAAAGAAGATGAAGAAGAAGAGGAGGAGGAGGAAGAGGATGAAGAAGAAGAAGAAGAAGAAGAAGAAGGATGTACATTCGTATAGTGCCCTTTGTAAGATGATGAAAACAAGAAGTACAGCCTTGCTACACAGCCCCTGGTTTAAATGGAACTCTTTTTTTAGCACTGTCATCATCCTCAAATATCAAACTAATTGTCCCAAATTCTGTGGCCTTTGATGCTGTGCAGTCAGGGTGATGTTAGTGCTGATTCCGCCGCCCCCCCCCCCCATCCCCCAACCCCCCTGTGTAAGGGGACTGGGTATGGAGAGGGTGGGGCAGAGAAAAAGAAAGAAGAGAAAGAAAGTGGAAGATGAAGAAGAGGAAGATAGTGGCAGATGGAAAGAAAGTGGAAGATGGAAGAAGAGAAAGAAAGTGGAGGACGGAAGAAGACAAAGAAAGTGGAAGAAGAGAAAGAAAGTGGAGGACAGAAGCAGAGAAAGAAAGTGGAAGAAGAGAAAGAAAGTGGAAGACAGATGGAGAGAAAGAAAGTGGAGGATGGAAGGAGAGAAAGAAAGTGGAGGATGGAAGAAGAGATAGAAAGTGGAAGACAGAAGAAGAGAAAGAAAGTGGAAGATGGAAGAAGAGAAAGAAAGTGGAGGACGGAAGGAGAGAAAGAAAGTGGAGGACGGAAGGAAGTGGAGGACGGAAGGAGAGAAAGAAAGTGGAGGACAGAAGGAGAGAAAGAAAGTGGAGGACGGAAGGAAGTGGAGGACGGAAGGAGAGAAAGAAAGTGGAGGACGGAAGAAGAGAAAGAAAGTGGAGGACGGAAGGAAGTGGAGGACGGAAGGAGAGAAAGAAAGTGGAGGACGGAAGGAGAGAAAGAAAGTGGAGGACGGAAGGAAGTGGAGGACGGAAGGAGAGAAAGAAAGTGGAGGACGGAAGAAGAGAAAGAAAGTGGAGGACGGAAGGAAGTGGAAGATGGAAGAAGAGAAAGAAAGTGGAGGACGGAAGAAGACAAAGAAAGTGGAAGAAGAGAAAGAAAGTGGAGGACAGAAGGAGAGAAAGAAAGTGGAGGAGGACGGAGAGACGTACGATTTCTGCCAGCCTGGCCAAGCCCTCCCTCAGAGCGTACACACTGCTGATGGGGCCTGTGTGGTGGTACCTGCAGTCAGCATCATTGTCGTCATCGTCATTGTCTTCTTCATCCTTCATCATCATCATCATCATCATTCATCATCCTTCACCATTCATCACTGTTATCGTCACTGTCATCACCAGCATCATTGTCATCGTCGTCATTGTCATTTATCATTCTTCACCATTCATCACTGTTATCGTCATTGTCATCACCAGCATCATTGTCATCATCGTCATTGTCATTCATCATCCTTCACCATTCATCACTGTTATCGTCACTGTCATCACCAGCATCATTGTCATCATCGTCATTGTCATTCATCATCCTTCACCATTCATCACTGTTATCGTCATTGTCATCACCAGCATCATTGTCATCATCATCATTGTCATTTATCATCCTTCACCATTATCACTGTTATCGTCATTGTCATTTATCATCCTTCACCATTATCACTGTTATCGTCATTGTCATCACCAGCATCATTGTCATCGTCATCATTGTTATTCATCATTCTTCCTCATCATCACTGCTATTGTCATCATCATCCTTCATCATCATCGTTATAATCACCATCATCATTGTTATAATCATCTTCATTGTCATCATAGTCACCACCATAATTGTTATCATCATCATCATCTGTCAATAATCATTTTCATTGCCATCATTTGCTATCATTAGCATCATCATCATAATCATTGTCAACAGTCATCTTAATCATCATCATCAGCCATTACAATCATCAACATAATCATCACCACTGCCATAATCACTCATCATTACCATTATTGTCAAGAGACATCTTAATCATCATCATCAGCCATCATAATTATCAACATAATCATCAGAACTGCTGAAATCACTGTCATCATCATAATCACTGTCATCAACATAATCATTGTCATCAACATAATCACTGTCAACATAATCACTGTCATCATCATAATCACTGTCATCAACATAATCACTGTCATCAACATAATCATTGTCAACATAATCACTGTCATCATCATAATCATTGTCATCAACATAATCATTGTCATCAGTCCTCATTCTCATTATAATCATTCGAATCATCAAAATCACTGTCATCACCATTATCGTTGTCGTCAGTTATCATCATCAAGATCATGATCATAATTATTTTTGTGATAATTACTGTTTTCATGATTACTGTCACCAAGATCATCACCGTCCATCATCATAATCATTATCTTTATCATCATCTTCATCTCCTTTGTCACATCACCATCATCATGATAATAATACATTCCCAACATCATAATCATCATCTTTGAGATAACCATCGTCATAATCATGATGATAACAGACAGTCTCTACATCATAGTCATCATTGTCATTATTGTGACACTTATCATCATCGTCATTAACATTATGATAATAACAGAGACAGTCCTAACCTGTGAGGGCTGTCGTCATAGCATTGTGATCATCATCATCATCATCATCATTATGATGACAGAGACAGTCCTAACCTGTGAGGGCTGTCATCATAGCACTGTGATAATCATCATCATTATCATCATCATCATTATGATAATAACAGAGATAGTCCAAACCTGTGAGGGCTGTCGTCATAGCACTGTGATAATCATCATCATTATCATCATCATCATTATGATAATAACAGAGACAGTCCTGACCTGTGAGGGCTGTCGTCATAGCACTGTGATAATCATCATCATCATCATCATTATGATAATAACAGAGACAGTCCTAACCTGTGAGGGCTGTCATCATAGCACTGTGATAATCATCATCATTATCATCATCATCATTATGATAACAGAGACAGTCCTAACCTGTGAGGGCTGTTGTCATAGCACTGTGATAATCATCATCATCATCATCATTATGATAATAACAGAGACAGTCCTAACCTGTGAGGGCTGTCGTCATAGCATTGTGATAATCATCATTGTTATCATCATCATCATTATAATAATAACAGAGACAGTCCTGACCTGTGAGGGCTGTCGTCATAGCATTGTGATAATCATCATTGTTATCATCATCATCATTATAATAATAACAGAGACAGTCCTGACCTGTGAGGGCTGTCGTCATAGCACTGTGATAATCATCATCATCATCATCATTATGATAATAACAGACAATCTCCACATCATCATCATTGTGATACCCATCATCATCATCATGACAGATCAGTCCCCACATCATCATCATCATCATTATCATTGATACCCATCATTATCATCATCATCATCATGATAATAACAGATCAGTCCCCACATCATCATCATCATCATTGTGATAGCCATCATCATCATCATCATCATTGTGATAGCCATCATCATCATCACCATCATCATTGTGATAGCCATCGTCATCATCATCATCATCACTGTGATAGCCATCATCATCATCATTGTGATAGCCATCATCATCATCATCATCATTGTGATAGCCATCATCATCATCATCATTGTGATAGCCATCATCATCATCATTGTGATAGCCATCATCATCATCATCATCATTGTGATAGCCACCATCATCATCATCATTGTGATAGCCATCATCATCATCATCATCATCACTGTGATAGCCATCATCATCATCATCACTGTGATAGCCATCATCATCATCATCACTGTGATAGCCATCATCATCAAGATAACAACAGACAGTCCCAACCTGCGCGGGCCATCGTCACAGCCCCAGTAGTTGGCCAGTTCATTGGCGTCAAAGTAGTACGACCGCACCTTGGACGACCGGCTCTGTATTCTCTGCCTGAGGAATACATCATATCAACAATAACCTAAAACAATATTTTTTAATGAATAAAACAAAAACAAAAAAACCCAAAAAACCAAAAAAACAAAAAAAAAAGATTGTAAGCTAATATTAAATAAATAAAGCTCAATAATAATACTGGTGAGATGAATTATAGTGGTCTGATAATCATGGTGGTGATGAATTTTTGTGTGTGTACCTTTTTGTGTGATCAAAACGCACTGCACTCCATCATATCAATTAAGTTTTACCAGTAGTTCTGGATATGTATCATAAAGAGAGCAGAAAATGGGGCAGGGAAAAAAACGAAAAAGAGGCCACCTGTTGACAGCAGCGGTGTGAAGTGACTCACTTTGCACGGTCAGAAAACGAGATGGGGGCGGTGCCTGGCGGGGCTCCCAACACTTTCTGAGATCCGGAGTACAGGCAGTCTATCTCTGTCACAGAAAACAGATAGAAAAAGAATGTAAAGTCATGACACAGTCAATGTCTGTCACAGATCCAGAGTACAAGCAGTCTATCTCTGTCACAGAAAACAGATAGAAAAAGAATGTAAAGTCATGACACAGTCAATGTCGGTCACAGATCCAGAGTACAGGCAGTCTATCTCTGTCACAGAAAACAGATAGAAAAAGAATGTAAAGTCATGACACAGTCAATGTCGGTCACAGATCCAGAGTACAGGCAGTCTATCTCTGTCACAGAAAACAGATAGAAAAAGAATGTAAAGTCATGACACAGTCAATGTCGGTCACAGATCCAGAGTACAGGCAGTCTATCTCTGTCACAGAAAACAGATAAAGAATGTAAAGTCATGACAAAACAGATAGAAAAAGAATGTAAAGTCATGACAAAACAGATAGAAAAAGAATGTAAAGTCATGACACAGTCAATGTCTGTCACAGAAAACAAAAAAAAACCCCAGTAAAACCATGACAGTCAGTCTTCACCCGTCGCAAAATACCGATAACAAAGAATTTTAAAGATGTAATACCAGCAGTTAATTTCTATTTTAGAAATAAAAGAGGATTGTGAAGACACAGCATGAATGATCAGCGATCAGGGTTTGTTGCCCTCATCAGCATGGTGTTGTGTCCCTGGGAAATGCACGTCACTCCAATGTTCCTCACTCCTCCCAGGTGTGGATGACTACCTCACTTTGGCTGGGGCTGGATAAAACGGTGGAAGGAGAGAGCTGGGCCCTGTCTTCCTGTGTAGAGCCCTAGACACAGTGGATGTGAACTCACAGCCCTGATAGCTGTAAAAGGCCATACGACCTCTAACCTTTTTGAACTATTTTTCCTCTTGTCCCCTCACCCAATGGGAAAATCAAACTGAGCGTCGAGTCGTTCAGAGGAGATGAAAAACTAAAGACCCGTGTGCAGCACACACTTTGCACACTGAACGAAAAACGACCCCATGGCAATACAAGTGTTGTCGTCTGGCATAATTCTGCAAGTGAAATCTCCCTCTGACTGGTACACAAACAGGCACTAAAGGCCTGACTAAATGTATTTGTATTTGTATTTCTTTTTATCACAACAGATTTCTCTGTGTGAAATTCGGGCTGCTCTCTCCTGGGAGAGCGCGTCGCTACACTACAGCGCCACCCTTTTTTTTTTGTATTTTTTCCTGCGTGCAGTTTTATTTGTTTTTCCTATCGAAGTGGATTTTTCTACAGAATTTTGCCAGGAACAACACTTTTGTTGCCGTGGGTTCTTTTACGTGCGCTAAGTGCATGCTGCACACGGGACCTCGGTTTATCGTCTCATCCGAATGACTAGCGTCCAGACCACCACTCAAGGTCTAGTGGAGGGGGAGAAAATATCGGCGGCTGAGCCGTGATTGGAACCAGCACGCTCAGATTCTCTCGCTTCCTAGGCGGACGCGTTACCTCTAGGCCATCACTCCACTCCACTGCGCTGGGATAAGCCGCTGGTCAGGAATCTGCCCAGCATAATGTGCTCAAGTGTCTATGGAGTTGTCTGAGTGCACTTTTCCTGGAAAAAAAACTGAAAGTGAAACTGACCCCACTTGTCCATGAAGAGCGGCACACCCCCCATGGCTGCCACTGAATCCACCACCAGCAGACAGTTGTATCTGGAACACAGAAAACAGTCATCACATCTGACCTTCTTTCATTCAACGTCTTTTTATTATGTCTGATAGTAGGCATGTAGGACGTGAGTGTGTGTGTGTGTGTGTGTGTGTGTGTGTGTGGGTGTGTGCATGCGCATGTGCTTGTGTGTGACAAAGTAACTGACAGAGGGGTAACTGACAGAGGCAACTGACAGAGGGCTAAATGACAGAGGTAACAGACACTGACAGAGGGGTAAATGACAGAGGCAACTGACAGAGGTAACTGACACTGACAGAGGGGTAACTGACACTGACAGAGGGGTAACTGACAGAGGTAACTGACACTGACAGAGGGGTAAATGACACTGACAGAGGGGTAACTGACAGAGGCAACTGACACTGACAGAGGGGTAACTGACACTGACAGAGGGGTAAATGACACTGACAGAGGGGTAACTGACACTGACAGAGGGGTAACTGACAGAGGCAACTGACACTGACAGAGGTAACTGACACTGACAGAGGGGTAACTGACACTGACAGAGGGGTAACTGACAGAGACAACTGACACTGACAGAGACAACTGACACTGACAGAGGGGTAAATGACACTGACAGAGGGGTAAATGACACTGACAGAGGGGTAACTGACAGAGGCAACTGACACTGACAGAGGGGTAACTGACA
Organism: Babylonia areolata; assembly: GCF_041734735.1. Classification (NCBI taxonomy): domain Eukaryota; kingdom Metazoa; phylum Mollusca; class Gastropoda; order Neogastropoda; family Buccinidae; genus Babylonia; species Babylonia areolata. The sequence goes on along the minus strand of NC_134886.1, from coordinate 1,672,388 downwards.
CTGACAGAGGGGTAACTGACACTGACAGAGGGGTAAATGACACTGACAGAGGGGTAAATGACAGAGGTAACAGACACTGACAGAGGGGTAACTGACAGAGGTAACTGACACTGACAGAGGGGTAAATGACAGAGGTAACTGACACTGACAGAGGGGTAACTGACAGAGGTAACTGACAGAGGGGTAAATGACAGAGGTAACTGACACTGACAGAGGGGTAAATGACAGAGGTAACTGACACTGACAGAGGGGTAACTGACAGAGGTAACTGACAGAGGCAACTGACACTGACAGAGGGGTAAATGACAGAGGTAACAGACAGAGAGTTAACTAACAGAGGTAACTGACAGATAGGTATCTGACTTGTGACATACAGACAACTGACAGAGTAACTGACAGAGAGGTAATGGACTGACTTGTGACAGAGAGGTAACTGACTTGTGACATACAGACAACTGACAGAGTGACTGACAGAGAGGTAACGGACTGACTTGTGACAGAGAGGTAACTGACTTGTGACATACAGACAACTGACAGAGTGACTGACAGAGAGGTAACGGACTGACTTGTGACAGAGAGGTAACTGACTTGTGACATACAGACAACTGACAGAGTGACTGACAGAGAGGTAATGGACTGACTTGTGACAGAGAGGTAACTGACTTGTGACATACAGACAACTGACAGAGTGACTGACAGAGAGGTAACGGACTGACTTGTGACAGAGAGGTAACTGACTTGTGACATACAGACAACTGACAGAGTAACTGACAGAGAGGTAACGGACTGACTTGTGACAGAGAGGTAACTGACTTGCAACAGACAGGTAACTGACTTGCAACACAGGTAACTGATTTGTAACAGACTGGTAACTGACTTGTAACAGACTGGTAACTGACTGGTAACAGACAGGTAACTGACTGACTTGTAACACAGCGATAACTGACTGGTAACATAGCGATAACTGACTGACTTGTAACAGAGCCGTAACTGACTTGTAACAGAGCGATAACTGACTTTTAACAGAGCAATAACTGACTTTTAACAGAGCAATAACTGACTTGTGACAGAGCGATAACTAACTGACCTGTGACAGAGAGATAACTGACTTGTGACAGACAGGTAACTAACTGACCTGTGACAGAGGTAACTAACTTACCTGTGACAGGTAACTAACTGACCTGTGACAGACAGGTAACTAACTGACCTGTGACAGAGGTAACTAACTTACCTGTGGCAGACAGGTAACTAACTGACCAGTGACAGAGGTAACTAACTGACCTGTGACAGGTAACTAACTGACCTGTGACAGACAGGTAACTGACCTGTGACAGGGAGATAACTGACCTGTGACAGACAGGTAACTAACTGACCTGTGACAGAGAGATAACTAACTGACCTGTGACAGACAGGTAACTAACTGACCTGTGACAGAGAGATAACTAACTGACCTGTGACAGAGGTAACTAACTTACCTGTGGCAGACAGGTAACTAACTGACCAGTGACAGAGGTAACTAACTGACCTGTGACAGGTAACTAACTGACTTGTGACAGACAGGTTACTGACCTGTGACAGACAGGTAACTAACTGACCTGTGACAGAGAGATAACTAACTGACCTGTGACAGAGAGATAACTAACTGACCTGTGACAGACAGGTAACTGACCTGTGACAGACAAGTAACTAACTGACCTGTGACAGAGAGATAACTAACTGACCTGTGACAGAGAGATAACTAACTGACCTGTGACAGAGAGATAACTAACTGACCTGTGACAGACAGGTAACTAACTGACCTGTGACAGAGAGATAACTGACCTGTGACAGACAGGTAACTGACCTGTGACAGACAGGTAACTGACCTGTGACAGACAGGTAACTAACTGACTTGTGACAGACAGGTAACTAACTGACCTGTGACAGAGAGATAACTAACTGACCTGTGACAGGTAACTAACTGACCTGTGACAGACAGGTAACTGACCTATGACAGAGATAACTAACTGACCTGTGACAGAGAGATAACTAACTGACCTGTGACAGAGAGATAACTGACCTGTGACAGAGAGATAACTAACTGACCTGTGACAGAGAGATAACTGACTGACCTGTGACAGAGAGATAACTAACTGACCTGTGACAGACAGGTAACTAACTGACCTGTGACAGACAGGTAACTAACTGACCTGTGACAGACAGGTAACTGACTTGTGACAGAGAGATAACTGACTGACCTGTGACAGAGATAACTGACTGACCTGTGACAGAGAGATAACTGACCTGTGACAGACAGTAACTGACCTGTGACAGACAGGTAACTGACCTGTGACAGACAGGTAACTGACCTGTGACAGAGAGATAACTAACTGACCTGTGACAGAGAGATAACTGACTGACCTGTGACAGAGAGATAACTAACTGACCTGTGACAGACAGGTAACTAACTGACCTTTGACAGACAGGTAACTGACTTGTGACAGAGAGATAACTGACTGACCTGTGACAGAGAGATAACTGACTGACCTGTGACAGACAGGTAACTGACCTGTGACAGACAGGTAACTAACTGACCTGTGACAGAGAGATAACTGACCTGTGACAGAGAGATAACTAACTGACCTGTGACAGAGAGATAACTAACTGACCTGTGATAGACAGGTAACTGACTGACCTGTGACAGAGAGGCCCCAGTCCCTGCAGGGGTTGGGCGGTGCCCCCAGAGGACTCCCCGTGAGTGATGAACATCAGCACGGGCCTGTGGGTCTTCAGTGCCTGCACACAGTCACCGTCCGCTCAACACGGCAACCCGCCTTCCTGCACTGGTACAAGTTTTGTGTTGCCGTTGACGGGCGCAATAGCCGAGTGGTTAAAGCGCTGGACTGTCAATCTGAGGGTCCCGGGTTCGAATCACGGTGACGGCGCCTGGTGGGTAAAGGGTGGAGATTTTTACGATCTCCCAGGTCAACATATGTGCAGACCTGCTAGTGCCTGAACCCCCTTCGTGTGTATATGCAAGCAGAAGATCAAATGCGCACGTTAAAGATCCCATAATCCATGTCTGTGTTCGGTGGGTTATGGAAACAAGAACATACCCAGCATGCACACCCCCGAAAACGGAGTATGGCTGCCTATATGGCGGGGTAAAAGCCCACTCGTGTAGCATACAAGTGAACACAGAAGAAGAGGAGGAAGAAG
>NC_134886.1:1664190-1666690 GCF_041734735.1 Babylonia areolata | reverse complement strand
AAGAGAGTCAAGGCCTTCAAGACTCACTTGTGATACACTTTAAAAAAAAAATCCAAGCTTTATGTATTGAGTATAATTTCAAAATGTAACGTTTAAGATGAGAAACATCAGTTTAAAGCAAATTAAGTGCCCTAGCATTCATTACAGAGTAATTTCCCTTTTTTACTACCTGCACCAAAACGTTTGCAAAATAAATAAAACTTCCATGCTTAGCAAAAGAAGTTCCTGTTTGAACCAAAAATGATAGTAATGACTGCTCTTGTTGTTGGGTCAGAATATCAGATCAAAGTGCCAAGTTTAGAGAATACAAAAAATATAACAGTAAATGTAGTTTGCATATAATTAGGCTTCATTTTTTATTTTTTTGTGCCCATCCCAGAGGTGCAATATTGTTTTAAACAAGATGACTGGAAAGAACTGAATTTTTCCTATTTTTATGCCTAATTTGGTGTCAACTGACAATGTATTTGCAGAGAAAATGCCAACGTTAAAGTTTACCATGGACACAAAGACACACACACACACACACACAGACAACCGAACACCAGGTTAAAACATAGACTCACTTTGTTTACACAAGTGAGTCAAAAACCATTCATGTCACCATTTCTCTCGGCCATGTCAGCAAAGCGCTGGCCCCAGATCCCGTTCTGACACACCAGGGCCATGTCACCCGTCTCCAGCAGGTTGGCTGCCACAGCTTCCATGGCAGCATGTCCTGTCAGACATACACACACATTTTGGTGTCAATCTCCGCCTCATTCCAGTTACACATTTGACTGATAGTCATGTCCAACTATGACTATCAGAACAGCACAGCAGTCATGTCCAATGATCATCAGAATTGCAGAGCAGTCATGTCTGACTGTGACCAGAACAGCAGAGCAGTCATATCCTATGACCCTCAGAACAGCACAGCAGTCATGTCTGACTATGACCATCAGAACAACACAGCAGTCATGTCTGACTGTGACCAGAACAGCAGAGCAGTCATATCCTATGACCCTCAGAACAGCACAGCAGTCATGTCTGACTATGACCATTAGAACAGGAGAGTAGGCAACTGCTGATTACAGTGTACAGTGTTGTGCCCAAATTACATCCCCACTAGCACTCCTGGCCAAGAGGGCGTGTGCGTGCACACACACACACACACACACACACGCATGCCAGACATCATGATTTGAAGCCTGAAGTTCTCCAATGTTTTTAAAATGCTTAATTTGAAGCATCAGCAATACAGCACATCATAGTTCAATGCAATGCCAGGTAGCACAACACACCACAACACAACAGTCACAGACTCACCGGTCCCAGAGATGGCGAATGTCCACTCATTCTGTGTCTGGAAAGCATACTGGATGCCTTGTTTAACCTGATCCATGATCTGAAAGTGGGGAAAAAACAGAACAAACATGTGTGTATCTGAATTATAAACAGTTTACTACATAATCACGATGGAATCAACCCCTTCCACACCCCTCACCCCTGCCCTGAACTCCCCATGAACGCTTTGCATACATATCCGTAACTGTCATTGATATCATGCTATTTTATCCCCCTTGCCAAGGTTTTCCCACCCATACCTTTCATAGCTGGTATCCTTAAAAAGTTCAAGCTGCTAAAATTAGGTTATATTATGGGATTAAATTACTTTTTTTGTTGTCGTTGTTGTTGTCACAACAGATTTCTCTGAGTGAAATTTTGGCTGCTCTTACTGAGTTGAGCAAAATCGTCAGAGCACAGTGCCATCCACTTTTTTCTGTCAGTAATTTGTTTGTTTTACTGTCAAAGCAGACTCTTCTACACAAGGAATCACCACCTTTTTGTTACCATGGTTTGTTTTACTCACACTAAGTGCAACATACACACTGAACACACACACACACACACTTTCACTTACTCATATGCATACACAGTAATTCCCCCTCCCCCTCCTCACACTCGATTTTTTTCCTTCCCTCATCTAATATCACTTACAGTGAAAAGATGTTACACTAAAGAACGAACACACTGGACATCGGTTTATCATCCTATCTCAATGACTATGGTTGTTTGTAATTTATACTGTACATAGTCTGGTTCTGCTGATTACTTTGGACAAGTTACTGGAAATCAGCTTACACTATCATTCATTCAAAGGATTCCTAGGATCTGTTATGGATACATTTAATTACATCAGTGACCATATATATATATATATATATATATATATATATATGAGATGTGCTTGTGCATGGCTGCATATGTGCATGCCTGAGTGTATACATATATATATATATATATACATGTGTGTGTGTGTGTATGTGTGTGTGTGTCCGTGTGCATATAGTTATACTGTATGTAGGTGGGTGAGTGAGTGTGTGCGTTAGCATGTTCCACTGTGTGTGTGTGTGTGTGTGTGTGTGTGTGTGTGTGTGTGTGTGTGTGCACGCATGCAGGTAAGTTTACTATAAACCAATCCCATTTGTGCGATTAAAAAAAAACACAAAAAAAACAA
>NC_134886.1:1656690-1659190 GCF_041734735.1 Babylonia areolata | reverse complement strand
CACACTACAGGAGGTCAATGTCCATTTCCCCCTTGAGGAATGGGGAGGGGAGGGGGAGGTGAAGTGTGGGCGGAAAATGCATCATTACCGTCATCACCAACATCATCATCATCATCTTCATCATCACCATCACTATCGCTATCATCATCATTACCGTCATAACCAACATCATCATCATCAACATCATCGTCATCATCGCCATCACTATCATCATCATCATCATCATCTTCATCATCACCATCACTATCGCTATCATCATCATTACCGTCATAACCAACATCATCATCATCAACATCATCGTCATCATCGCCATCACTATCATCATCATCATCATCAACGTCATCACCATCACCATCACCATCATCATCATTATCATCACCAGCACCATCATCATATTCATCACCACCAACACCATCATCGGGCACTTCTCAGGATGACAGATATGCACATGTATATATACAATTGTAAACAACAGCACACAACATCCCTTCGAGAAAAGACCGAAAAAACAAAAAACAAAAACAAAACAAACAAACAAACAAAAAACAAAAACAAAAACAAAAAAACAACAACAAAAAACAACAACAAACAAACAAGAAAAAAAACCCCAACAACCCCAAACAAAGAAAGTAAAAAAAAAAATCCTGGTTGTACCAGACCGAAAGAGAGTGGGAAGAAGGGGGGGGGGGGTTTCCAACAAAAGTGGTGTAGAAGAAATGCTCTTCGAAATGTACAAAATAAAGACACAGAATGAGGGAATGAGGAGCAGGGACGTATCTGTGTGTGTGTGCGTGTGCGTGCGTGCGTGCGTGCGTGCGTGCGTGTGTGTGTGTGTGTGTGTGTGTGTGTGTGTGCGTGCGTGCGTGTGTGTGTGTGTGTGTGTGTGTGACAGACAGACAGATGAGGGGGTGGGGTGTTGCAGAACCCCTACCCCCATCCCCGTACCCGGAAGAAATTAAAAAAACAAACAGCAATTGAACGAAAGTAGAACTAAACTAAACTACCCTACACTTCACCTTTCTCCATATAATATGAACAAGTAAAAAGACCCCCCCCCCCCCCCCCCGCCGCCCCTCCCGTAAACCCTTGGATTTCTTGTTTCCAGATCAGGAACAGTAACCCACTGTAAGCCAGACAAATTTGTCGAACCCGTTTGTGTCCCTTCCTACACACAAGCACACGCTCTCTCTCTCTCTCTCTCTCTCTCTCTCTCTCTCTCTCTCTGTGTCTCTCTCTGTCTCTCTCTCTGTCTCTCTCTCTCTCTCATCTTTTCTTTCCCCTCGCAAACATTCCCCTCTCCCTGCCCGCCCCCCCCTCCCCGATCCCCACGCCCCCCCCCCCCCCCCCGGTCCCCTAACTGCCACGCACACTTGGGCACATAACTGATTGTTCCATTGTTCGTTTTTTCAGGTGAAATGGAGTAATTCAGGTGAAATGGGGCAAGATGACATGGGATCATGTAAGGTGACAAGGGGTCATGTAAGTGACAAGGTGACATGGGGTCATGTAAAGTGACATGGTGACATGGGGTCATGTAAGGTGACATGGGGTCATGTAAGGTGACATGGTGACATGGGGTCATGTAAGGTGACATGGGGTCACGTAAGGTGACAAGGTGACATGGTGTCATGTAAGGTGACATGGGGTCATGTAAGGTGACATGGGGTCATGTAAGGTGACATGGTGACATGGGGTCATGTAAGGTGACATGGGGTCACGTAAGGTGACAAGGTGACATGGGGTCATGTAAGGTGACATGGGGTCATGTAAGGTGACAAGGTGACATGGGGTCATGTAAGGTGACATGGGGTCACATAAGGTGACATGGGGTCATGGGTCACGTAAGGTGACATGGGGTCACGTAAGGTGACATGGGGACACGGGGTCATGTTAGGTGACACGGGGTCATGTACGGTGACATGGGGTCATGGGGTCATGTACGGTGACATGGTGACATGGGGTCTCTCTCCCTTCCTCCCATTCTCTCTCTCTCTCTCCCTCCCTCTGCCCCCATTCTCTCTCTCTCTCTCCCTCCCTCCCTCCCTCCCCCCATTCTCTCTCTCTCTCCCTCCCTCCCTCCCTCTCACTCCCATTCTCTCTCCCTCCCTCCCCCCCCCCTCATTCTCTCTCCCTCCCTCCTTCTCCCCATTCTCTCTCTCTCCCTCCCTCTTCCCCCCATTCTCTCTCTCTCCCTCTCTCGCCCATTCTCTCTCCCTCCCTCCTTCCCCATTCTCTCTCTCCCTCTCTCTCCCTCCCTCCCCCCATTCTCTCTCTCCCTCTCTCTCCCTCCCTCCCCCCATTCTCTCTCTCCCTCTCTCTCCTCCCTCCCCCCATTCTCTCTCTCTCTGTGTCTCTCTCGCCCTCCTCTTTTTTTTTTTTCTCTCTCTGTATTTCTCTCTCGTCTCTCTTTCCCCCCCCCCCCACTCTCTTCCGGCTTTTCTGTCTTTCTCTCTATCATCTCTCTCCCCCCTTCTCTCTCTCTTTTTCTACTCTCTCTCTC
>NC_134886.1:1644190-1651690 GCF_041734735.1 Babylonia areolata | reverse complement strand
TTATCATAATTATATTTCTCTCGTTAAATTAATATTGTCTGCAGTCATCACTACGAGTGAGTGGACATTAAACAAAACTCAGCTCCACTTCACGACGGAGCGGCGGCCTCACAGTGATGGACTAAAACTACAAGGTGAGTGCCCGCGGGTTCCAGTCTTCCCCCAGCCCTTCTCTCCACTAGACCTTGAGTGGCTGGTCTGGATGCTAGTCATTACAATGAGAAGTTAAAACCCAGGTCCCGTGTGCAGCATACAGTTAGCACACGAAAAAGAACCACGCCACGGCAACAGAAAGGTTGTCCCTGGCAAATTTCTGCCGAAATCCACTTTGACAGTGAAACACACACACTAGCAGACAGAAAGAAATGGGTGACGCTGCGTTGTGAGCTCTCTCGGGGGAGAGCCGCCCGAATTCCACAGACACAACTGTTGTGACAAAGAGCAATACACTACATTACAATACAATCCAATACGATAAATATACAGTTTAAAACTAGTCCTTCAAATGACGTGCTCTCCTCTCTACTAAACATGCATGACTCTTTTCAAACATGGGCCTTTCCTCAAACATGAACTCACTTCCGCCTCTCTTCCTTTGTCCCAAAAGACAGACACCTCTCTAACAAACCAGTCATGTCTTCTGAACGTCTGTACGTGTGTTCCAAACTTCGCCTTTTCCCCCAGTACATTTCAACTACAGTGCCAAACCAATTCTATTATCCTGAAACATGAGAACGTCAATTTCCTCTCTCTCTCTCTCTCTCTCTCTCTCTCTCTCTCTCTCCAGAACATATATTTTCTACATCAGTGCCAAACTTCTCATCTATGGCATGCCTAGATCCATGTCCGTCCTGCACAAACAGATACACAACGGTAATAACTTGGTGCAATCTTCTTCAAAGATGTTTTCTCTGCAAACTACACACGTGAACACAGGTTTCCAGAACTCCCCTCTGTTTCCGAAACACGAACACAACAGGTCCAAGTCCATCCTCTCTCGACTACTTGTGTACAAGTGGTCCTTTCCTTTAAAACGTACACATCTGTTTCCGTTCAGAAACACCTACACAATCAGTCCTCTTTCCCGGAAATGCGTGTAAAAAACAACAACAACCAAACAGACAAAACAAAACACCCAGTCCTCTCCCCAAACCACGTGTCCAAACCAGGTATGTAGCAGTTATAAATCAGTGCAGTCCGACACACCTACACTAACAGGTCCCACCTCCCAAATCAGGCATACAAACCCTTTCCTCTGTCCAAACCACGTATACACGACAGTTCTGAACAAGATCTCGCTTCCCGTCCATTTCAATCCTCTGCCTGTCTTAGAGGTTAAAAGTTAAAAGCGCCATAGCCCTTTTAAGGCCATCGAGGCAGTGAGTTCGCGTCCAGTGTGTTCAGGGCTCGGCATATACAGGAAGGCGGGGCCCAATCCTCTCCTTCCGCCGTTTCGACCTCCCCCATACCCATCGACACCTGGGTGGAGTGAGAAAAACAGGTCAAGTGCCTTTCCACAAGGACAACGCCTTGTCGGAATGGATCCTCGAACCCTGGTCGCTGGTGAACACTGGGTCAGAAGTCTGACTCCTCAACCACCAGGCCACGGCGTGCCGACCTGTGACAGACGAATGAAAACCACGCCCACAACAGGTCCAGTTCAGTCTTGACTCCTCAAACAAATATTTTTTTATGCACCCCTTTTCATCTTTTATCATTGTGTTTCACACATGAGACGAGACCACGTACATAATTCCAAACTAGGTTTCTCTCTCCTTGACAACAAACATTCGTTTCCCTCCTCAACACGTCTCACACACGAATGGAAACCACGTACACCACAACGTGTATCCCTTTCCATACCGTCTCCGTCTTGTGCACAGTACACGATTTCAAACCAGGCTCTCTCGCTCTCTCTCTCTCTCTCCTTAGAAACACTGGTGCCTCTTTTCCCGTCGTGTCCAGGTCTCTCTCTCTCTCTCTCCCCTTAGAAACACTGGTGCCTCTTTTCCCGTCGTGTCCAGGTCTCAGACAACAGTGGAAACCACACAGCAATCCCTGCCCCTGTTGTCCAAGTATCATGCACAGGGTACGATTCCAAACCAGGTTTCTCTCACTTTCCTGAACACGTGCATTCCTTTCCGTCCTGTCCACGTGTCACACATGAGTGGAGACCACGCACACAGCGCTGTCCGAAGTCCCACACACCAGCGGAAAGCGGACAAAGAGCGCTGTCCGAAGTCCCACACACCCGCGGAAAGCGGTCTGAAGTACCACACACCAGCGGAAAGCGGACAAAGAGCGCTGTCCGAAGTCCCACACACCAGCGGAAAGCGGACAAAGAGCGCTGTCCGAAGTCCCACACACCAGCGGAAAGCGGTCCACACAGAGCGCTGTCCGAAGCGTCATACATGAGTGAGGGCGCTGACCTCGGACGTGGTGCCGTGTTCCTCTCGCTTCTTGCGGCAGGACCTGATGCAGGCGTTGATGGACTCGGCGAGGGTGGAGCGGAACTGGCGGCTCATGGTGCAGTACATACTGAAGTTGATGGCGCTGTTGATGAGCGAGATGACGTCGATGACGTCGCTAAGCGGCATGTAGACCCGGCGGAAGAAGCCGGGCGTGGCGAAGACGCACATGAGGACCAGCACGCTCTGCGGCACCTCGGAGATGATGTACATGACGATGATGGCCAGCAGCATCATGGTGGTGCGGCGGTTCTGCTGGTGGCTGGACGAGTTGTCCCCCTTCAGGCGCCGCCCCCGCTTGTCCGTCTCCCACAGCGTCCTGAGCAGCAGCCCCCCGAAGATGGAGATGAGGATGATGGGCACGATCTTGCCAGCGATGGGGTAGACGAGGAAGGTGAGGGTGGCCATGGAGTCGGTCTCGTTCTTGCCGATGGGGCTGTCCAAGACCCAGAACCTCGTGTTGTTGGCGTCCGGGTAGGGCCTGATGTCGGTGATGAGGTAGTTGGGGATGACCAGGAAGGCCGAGCCACAGAACGCACACACGATCAACAGGATGGAGGTGCGCAGGGTGACGGAGCGGGCACCCCGGGCCTGGAGACAGACAGACAGACAGAGAGAGAGAGAGAGAGAGAGAGAGAGAGAGAGAGAGAGAGAGAGAGAGAGAGAGAGAGAGAGAGAGAGTCAAAAGTCAAAGTCAAGAACAGTTTAAATTGTCAGACCTCTGGCCCATAACAACAGGATTCACAGCAAAATGTAGCATGCGACAGGAGAGAGAGAGAGAGAGAGAGAGAGAGAGAGAGAGAGAGAGAGAGAGAGAGAGAGACAGAGAAATCAAATCAAATCAAATCAAATCAAATCAAAACCAAATCAAATTATGGTGCTTAGAGCCTCGCCGACCACTAAAGCCATCTCAAGGCTATCGCCACGTTCATGCCTACTACAAGTGAGAGAGAGAGAGAGAGAGAGAGAGAGACAGAGAGAGAGAGAGAGAGAGAGAGAGGGGGGGGGGGGGGGGGCAGGGTTAGCTGTGATGGAGGTGGCGGTGAAAGAGTTAATACCTACTTCAAGTGAGATAGAGAGAGAAGGGGTAGGGTTGGTTGTGATGGAGGTGGCGGTGAAAGAGTTAATACCTGCTTCAAGTGAGATAGAGAGAGAAGGGGTAGGGTTGGTTGTGATGGAGGTGGCGGTGAAAGAGTCAATACCTGCTTCAAGTGAGATAGAGAGAGAAGGGGCAGGGTTGGTTGTGATGGAGGTGGCGGTGAAAGAGTCAATACCTGCTTCAAGTGAGATAGAGAGAGAAGGGGTAGGGTTGGTTGTGATGGAGGTGGCGGTGAAAGAGTCAATACCTGCTTCAAGTGAGATAGAGAGAGAAAGGGTAGGGTTGGTTGTGATGGAGGTGGCGGTGAAAGAGTCAATACCTACTTCAAGTGAGATAGAGAGAGAAAGGGTAGGGTTGGTTGTGATGGAGGTGGCGGTGAAAGAGTTAATACCTGCTTCAAGTGAGATAGAGAGAGAAAGGGTAGGGTTGGTTGTGATGGAGGTGTGTCCTGACTCGTGTTGTTGGGCTGTGCTGTGTTGTTGTTGTTGTTGTTGTTGTTGTTTTGTATTGTGTTGCATTGACATCAATGCATCAGTACAAAAGGAAACAAATTATCTGACCGACCCTCAGCTGTTGAGTTTAGTGCTGATTAAAAAACAACAACAAACAAACAAAATATATAAGTAAATAATTGAATAATCAAATAATTAGATATATACAAAAATAACTGAATAAACTGAATAAACAGCTGTCATGGGATGCTCCTGGAATCCCATGAACTGTATATCACCTTAAAAAATTATTGATGTATCACTGATTTGACAACTCTATACCACCTTTAAAAATGACTGATGTATCATTGATTCGACAACTGTATGCCACCTTCAAAAATCATTGATGTATCATTGATTTGACAACAGTATATCACCTTCAAAGATTACTGATGTAGCACTGAGTTGACAACTGTATACCACCTTAAAATATTACTGATGTAGCACTGATGTGACAACTGTATACCACCTTAAAACATTACTGATGTAGCACTGATGTGACAACTGTATACCACCTTAAAACATTACTGGTGTAGCACTGGTGTGACAACTTACCACCTTAAAACATTACTGATGTAGCACTGATGTGACAACTGTATACCACCTTAAAACATTACTGATGTAGCACTGATGTGACAACTGTATACCACCTTAAAACATTACTGGTGTAGCACTGATGTGACAACTGTATACCACCTTAAAACATTACTGATGTAGCACTGATGTGACAACTGTATACCACCTTAAAACATTACTGGTGTAGCACTGATGTGACAACTGTATACCACCTTAAAACATTACTGGTGTAGCACTGATGTGACAACTGTATACCACCTTAAAACATTACTGATGTAGCACTGATGTGACAACTGTATACCACCTTAAAACATTACTGATGTAGCACTGATGTGACAACTGTATACCACCTTAAAACATTACTGATGTAGCACTGATGTGACAACTGTATACCACCTTAAAACATTACTGATGTAGCATTGGTGTGACAACTTACCACCTTAAAACATTACTGATGTAGCATTGGTGTGACAACGTACCACCTTAAAACATTACTGGTGTAGCATTGGTGTAACATGGATTTGCTGCCTCCTCGACAAGAAACAGCGAGGTTGTCAACCGGAAATTTCCAAGAAACGAAAGAAAAAAAAAGTCGTACATTCGATTCCTCGTACATATCCCTGGAACTTTGAAACAGAACTGACCGAGATCTAGACAACCTACAGACCTGGAAGAGTCCGGGCAGTTCATTGCGGCGTCTTGATGACATTTCACAGGGCTGATGGAGAAGAAGAAGAAGAAGAAGAAGAAGAAGAAGAAGAGGATATAAAACCCAACTGGCATTTACATTTCTTGTTCAGATTTCACCGGAAGGTCCAGCCGTATGCAGAAGACTTCTGGCAAAAAAGGAACGGAGCACGAAACATTGACAACGGAATCTTCCAGACCCGTTCGGGAATTAAGGAACCAGGCACTCTACATTGACAACAAAATCCCTCTTTCCAGATCCGATTGGATTTAACGGGCTTCCTTGTGAACGTGCTTGGAAATAAGGACAGAGCGGATGGCGGCAAGAGCGCGGAATGTGGATGACCTATTTCTTCCCTGCTGTCACAGTCCAGTGGGAGGAAGACGATCCATTGAGCGTGCTTTCTGACCACACGAACCGTCCATTTCAACTTAACACCGGTTCTGACTGAAATAGGGATACTGTGCTATTTCAGCCTGAGTTGTCTTCTTCTTCTTCTTATCAATATTATTATGATGATCACCATCATTATCATCGTAGCTATAGTAAGCTATGTTGTATTGTATTGTATTGTATTGTATTGCATTGTATCGTATTTTACTGCATTGAAACTGAAAGTAAAAAAAAAAAAAAACGGACCTGCGAGGACCTGACGATGACGTATCTCATGATGGCCATGGTGACCCCCAGCCAGATGGAGGCGGTGTGAGAGGTCAAGGTCAGGTTGGTGTGCACGGTGAGGAACACCATCCAGCCGAACGTGTTGCGGGTGGGGTTGGGGGTGTCGCCGTTCAGAAGGTAGAAGTGGACGGCGAAGGGGATGTAGCTGGACATGGTGATCATGTCGGCGATGGCGATCCCTGCAGGCACCAAGACAGGGTACATTAAAAAAAAAAAAGACAAAAAAGACCCCCTTAAAAAAAAGACACCTCCCCTCTCCCCCCCCCCCCGAAAAAAAGACACCCCCCCACCCCCTAAAAAAAGACAAAAGAAACACCCCCCACCCCCTAAAAAAAGACAAAAGAAACACCCCCAAAAAAGGCAAAAAAAGGAGAAAAAAAAAAAAAAAAAAAGAAAGAAAGAAGACATGGTACATGATACAGCACTACTTCATCATCTCCGAAGTGAAACGGTTGACACGTTTGCCGACAGGACAAGACAGGACACATGACGAGAGTATTATACCTGGTAGATAAACAGCCAGTAGACCCTTTCCCTGGGGATAAAGACAGGACAAGACAGGACAAGACAGGACTCATGTCGAGAGTATTATACCTGGTAGATAAACAGCCAGTAGACCCTTTCCCTGGGGATAAAGACAGGACACATGACGAGAGTATTATACCTGGTAGATAAACAGCCAGTAGACCCTTTCCCTGGGGATAAAGACAGGACAAGACAGGACACATGACAAGAGTATTATACCTGGTAGATAAACAGCCAGTAGATCCTTTCCCTGGGGATAAAGACAGGACAAGACAGGACACATGTCGAGAGTATTATACCTGGTAGATAAACAGCCAGTAGACCCTTTCCCTGGGGATAAAGACAAGACAAGACAGGACACATGACAAGAGTATTATACCTGGTAGATAAACAGCCAGCAGACCCTTTCCCTGGCGATAAAGACAGGACAAGACAGGACACGTGACGAGAGTATTATACCTGGTAGATAAACAGCCAGTAGACCCTTTCCCTGGGGATAAAGACAGGACAAGACAGGACACATGACAAGAGTATTATACCTGGTAGATAAACAGCCAGTAGACCCTTTCCCTGGGGATAAAGACAGGACAAGACAGGACACATGACGAGAGTATTATACCTGGTAGATAAACAGCCAGTAGACCCTTTCCCTGGGGATAAAGACAGGACACATGACGAGAGTATTATACCTGGTAGATAAACAGCCAGTAGACCCTTTCCCTGGGGATAAAGACAGGACAAGACAGGACACATGACGAGAGTATTATACCTGGTAGATAAACAGCCAGTAGATCCTTTCCCTGGGGATCAAGACAGGACAAGACAGGACACATGACGAGAGTATTATACCTGGTAGATAAACAGCCAGTAGACCCTTTCCCTGGGGATAAAGACAGACAGTTACCAGAGAAACACAAGCAACGTGAGAACATTTCAGGGCAAGACAGACAAGAGAGAGAGAGAGAGAGAGAG
>NC_134886.1:1606690-1639190 GCF_041734735.1 Babylonia areolata | reverse complement strand
CATCACAGACGGTGGGGAGGGGGGAAGGAGGGAGGGAGGGAGGGAGGAAGGAGGGAGGGGTTGTTCTCCAGGACACCACAACAGAAGCATCGTGAGGAAAATTACATCACCGTCACCGTCACCGTCACCGATCCCTCAGATTCCGAATCCTTTGGGGCGCCTTTGAAGCTTTGTCAACCACCTTTCTCCAGTCCTCGCGTCTCTCGGCCG
Source organism: Babylonia areolata (assembly GCF_041734735.1). Taxonomy (NCBI): domain Eukaryota; kingdom Metazoa; phylum Mollusca; class Gastropoda; order Neogastropoda; family Buccinidae; genus Babylonia; species Babylonia areolata. The sequence goes on along the minus strand of NC_134886.1, from coordinate 1,638,980 downwards.
CTCTCAGGGTGTCTCTCAGCTCCATGCCTGTCCACTCTCGAATGTTGTCCTCCCATCTCTTCCTTTGTCTGCCTCTTCTTCTTCCTCCCCTCACTGTGCCTTGTAAGATTGTTTTAGCAAGACCAGAGGAGCGTGTGACATGACCAAACCACTTCAGTTTTCGTTGTCTGGCGAGTGTTTGAAGGTCAGTAAAGGGCCCGATTTCATTGCGGATGCGTCTCTTGACTTCTTCATTCGTGATGTGGTCTTTGTATGAGATGCCTAAGAGTCTTCGGAAGCACATCATTTCTACAGCTCTTATTCGTCTCTCTAAGTCCGCTGTGAGGGTCCATGATTCACATGCATATAAAAAGATTGACATGACCAGAGAGCGCATCAGTCTGATTTTGGAACTGATGGCGATTTTTCTGTTTCCCAAGCTCAAACCCATTACATCACAGACGGAAACAAAACAAAACGGGTGGTTGGTCCATGCTGCTGACACTGGGGTGATGTGTTTTTTCTTCTTTATTTCTTTCCTTCCTTCCTTCCTTCCTTCATTCTTCCTTTCTTTCTTTCTTTCTTTCCTTCCTTCATCTTTCCTTTCTTCTTTCTTCCTTCCTTCATTCTTCCTTTCTTTCTTTCCTTCCATCCTTCTTTCTTTCCTTCTTTCTTTCTTTCTTTCTTTCCTTTCTATCATCTTCCGCCCCGCTTTCCCTCCTTTCTATTTCCTACCTGTGGGTATTCGAAGAAAGGTATCTGGTGGAGATTTTAATGGTGTGTGTGTGTGTGTGTGTGTGTGTGTGTGTGTGTGTGTGTGTGTGAGGGAGTATATGGGTGATGGTGGGGCTAGTGTGGAGTGTGTCTTGATACTACTGAGATGTCTGTGGATCGGGTTGTCTGATGGAAAGTATTTCGGTCAGAGTTGTGGAGCAGGAGGCAGTTACTGATTGTGTGGAAACAAGGGGGAGAGAGAGAGAGAGAGAGAGAGAGAGAGGGGGGGGGGTTGAGGGAGGGATAGGGAGAGAGTCTGTGATATCCTGAGGGAGAGAGAAAACAGGGAGAAAGGGAGACGGAGAGAGAGAACGATAGGGTGAAACAGAGAGAGAGAAAGAGACAGCGGGAGAGATATATAGATAGAGAGATAGAGAAAGAGAGAGAGAGAGAGAGAAAGAGAGAGAGAGAGAGAAAGAAAGAGTGGGGCAGCAGGATAAGAGAGAGACAGAGAGAGAAACAGAGTAAGAGAGAGAGAGAAAGACAAAGATTTGTATTTGTATTTGTATTTCTTTTTATCACAACAGATTTCTCTGTGTGAAATTCGGGCTGCTCTCCCCAGGGAGAGCGCGTCGCTACACTACAGTGCCACCCTTTTTTTGTATTTTTCCTGCGTGCAGTTTTATTTGTTTTTCCTATCGCAGTGGATTTTTCTACAGAATTTTGCCAGGAACAACCCTTTTGTTGCCGTGGGTTCTTTTACGTGCGCTAAGTGCATGCTGCACACAGGACCTCGGTTTATCGTCTCATCCAAATGACTAGCGTCCAGACCACCACTCAAGGTCTAGTGGAGAAAATATCGGTGGCTGAGCCGTGATTCGAACCAGCGCGCTCAGATTCTCTCGCTTCCGAGACGGACGCGTTACCTCTAGGCCATCAGTCTACTCTATATCATATCCACTCATATCATACCATACCATACCATACCATACAACGTAATACATTACATTACAATGTAACGCACGACTCCAGAAAACGTAGCAGTGGCTGCCAAAGTGGCAAGACTGAGTGATCACTCTACAAGGAAAAACATCTTGTGAGAAATGAGACTGGAAGAAGTGTGAGCGCTGCCCCTCCCTTCCAACACGGGACGGGGCAGACATAAACGAAGAGGAATGCGAGTTTGGTGGTCAGGCGGACACTAGTGTCCGAGAAAAAGAAATCCCAGAACTAGAAATGAGATTTAGAAACGACTATCTGTCCCACTTACTGTCTCTCTGTGTCTGTCCCTGTCTGTCTGTCTCTGTCTCTGTCTCAGTCACCCTGTTTCTGTCTGTCTCTGTCTCCGCCTGTCTGTGCACATTCGTATGTCTTCTTCTTTTCTCAGTCTCTCTCTCCCTTTCGTTCCTGAAGAAAGCATGTTCTATTTCACATGATTTAAAAAAAATGTACTTGAACTGAGCGAAACGTCGTCTTTCAAAATCTGAACTGTTAACGTTCTTTCAGTTTCTTTATGATATTTTTTTTCTGAAGAAGTGACGAGTTATGGCCCTTGTTCAGTCGGCCGGGGGCTGTGAGCAGCACGAGTTGTGATTTCTGGTTCTTTCGCCCACGTTGCAATACGTAGTCCACACTAAATGTGGTATCAATGATAATTTACAGTCAGGGGGGATACAAGTAACCAACATTCCCCACTCATCAGGTGAGGTTTACTGACCGTAAACTATGACAGTGAATGCGTGTAAATGGAGAGAATCTCCCCCCCCCCCCCCTCTCTCTCTCCCCACCAACCAAACTGCGATGCACCCGACAGTATATTGCGAGCGATGGTAAGAGTAATTGCGTCAAAAAACTTTCCGAACTCCAACAACGAAGTTTCCAGTACGCTTGGTTCTGACCCAGAAGTATGAATACGCGAACTTGGAAGTCTTTTTCTGTCTGTCTGTCTGTCTGTCTGTCTGTCCCTCCATACCCCCACCCCCCCCGGTGTGTGTGTGTGTGTGTGTGTGTGTGTGTGTGTGTGTGTGTGTGTGTGTGTGTGTGTGTGTGTGTGTGTGTGTGTGTGTGTGTGTGTGTGTGTGTGTGTGTGTGTGTGCTAAATATATATAATTATATATATATATTGTTGCTACAACCGGAAAAAGAATACCTAAGTGCGATCGCAGTAGCAAGGTTTAGTTATGTTCCAATCAGATTCATGTTTTAATAAGAATGAAAACGAAAGTTCACTTGTTGGACATTTCAATATATATATATATATATATATATATATATATATATATATATATGTGTGTGTGTGTGTGTGTGTGTGTGTGTGTGTGTGTGTGTGTGTGTGTGTGTATCTCTCATCAATTGGTAAAGTAAAAATGACAGCAAGAATACTTCAAACCAATTTCTTTAAAAATACAGCACACAAAAAAATCACACAGTTTTTTAGGAGAAAATCTATATGCACACAATCACGACCACTAAACAAAGTTTCCATCCCTCCTTACCCACGAGTCAGCCCAGATAAAACTGAATTTCCTGGATGAATATTCATAAAGCTGGACCAGTCTGGCACACTTGATGTGGGGCCCGGAACAAGTACCCCGCGCCATACAGGTTTGTTGTGTCTGCTTTTCTTAAAGTTTGGCGATTGTGTCTGGCCATACATATCCTTCCAGACACCATCAGACTGACTGGAAGCGGGTCTCTGTGGGTTCATTAACAGGGCTTGTGTATGACGGCTTTCGTTTCCCAGAGTTATGGACAAGAGAGGGGGGTATGGGGGTAGGGGTGGGGGACAGGTGGGGAGGGAGAGAGGGGGGTATGGGGGTAGGGGTGGGGGGACAGGTGGGGAGGGAGAGAGGGGGGTATGGGGGTAGGGGTGGGGGGACAGGTGGGGAGGGAGAGAGGGGGGTATGGGGGTAGGGGTGGGGGGACAGGTGGGGAGGGAGAGAGGGGGTTGTGGGGGTAGGGGTGGGGGTGACAGGTGGGTGGGCGGGGAGAGGGGGTTGTGGGGGTTGGGGTGGGGGGGACAGGTGGGTGGGCGGGGAGAGAGAGGGAAGAGGGGACATGGACAGGGGGAGGGGGAAGGGGGAGTCGGTCATGTAGTGAAGCATACATTTCGTGAAAGAAAAAAATAATGTTGGTGCTAGATCGCTCTGTCAATGTCTGTGTCTCTGCGTTGGTCTGTTTGTCCAACTCTTCATCTCTGTCTCTTCATGTATGTCTCTCTGTCTCTGTCTCTCCCTCCCTCTGCTATGGAGTGTGTGAACTAAAGGAATGCACACACAAAGCGGCCAACACGAAACATCCTTTCACCATCAGGCTCATGAAGTTGTTATCTTTTACCAGCTCCCTCCACAACAACGCGACAGCTGTTTCGACGATGGCCAACGGTTTGAAGGAACACAAACAAGAAAGCAACACATTCTTCCACATCCTGGATCCGTCGTCAAAGCTCTCACCGGAAATGACGTTGTTCATTCGCCCGAACTGGGGTGCATTGTAACCTCAGGCAGTTCAGGTTTCAATTAGAACTTCTGAAATAAATCTGAACTAAAATGAAGACAGCGGTGGGCCAGTAAAAGTAAATGGCCCTCTACAAATTGCTGTTCCTCATGGTTCATGTTCTGTCCCTGTCTGTCCTGTCTGTCCCATTTTCACAGGCCACTGTCACCCCTGGAGTCCAGCTCTTGTTCCTGTTATCGTGTTCGCGCTCCGTTAATCACGTGCACAGCGCTGACTTGATGGATCTGTGCAGCCATTCACACACACACACACACACACACAGAAGGACAGCCCAGACTGATGAGAAGCCCCGGGGCAGTTGCTGACCTTTGTGACGCCACAGTGGTCAGTCCCGTGCTGGTGCCTGGCAACCCACCATCACTGCAGGACCATGCATGATGATGATGATACTAACAACAACAACAGCAGCAGCAACAACAAAAAAACAAAACTACTACTACTAGTAATAACCATCATCGTCACCATCATCATCATAATATTCACACACATGCCATTACTTACAAAAAAGGAAGAAAATAATGATTTAACACACAAAAGCGTAATGCATATTCTTAGATGAAAACAAAACAAAACAAAACAAACAAACAAACAAAATACCCACAAACAAACAACAACAAAAAACAACAACAACAAACAAACGCCATGTTTGTACTGAAACAGGAGACTGATCGGACGGCTCAGTCAATGACTGTCCACCAGTCCTGCCGGCAGAACGTTGTAATCGTCAGACATGCCATGTTCTAATTAATTAAACACCCCTCCCCCCCCTCCCCACTCCTATATACCACCGCCCCCCCCCCGCCTCCACCCCCCAAATCCCCATCCCATCTTCTCCACGAAGCTACCCACTTCCTCACCCCTCTAATCACCCCAAACTAACGAAACATTACGGTACACGGTACACCACATTACGGTACCGTGAAGTTGGTGGGAGGTGTGGGGGTGTAGGGGTGTGCGGAGTGTCAACACATCATCATGTCCACGCTGCCTTCCACCCCTCCCCCCCAAACCCCCACCTCTCCCCCCCTGTCTCTGTCTCCTGGAAAGGTCAGGGCCGCACGGTCCATGGATGTCTGCCTGTCACCCGACCCAACCTGATTTAGTCTGGCACCAGCTTCGTCTCTTCTGCTTCTGACTAGGGTGCAATGGCCGGGTGGTCAGTGTGCAGCTGATGGACGTGTAGTCCTGGAGGTTCCGGGAGGTCGTTAGTTCAAACCCAGTACCGGTTTCTGGTGGGTGTCATGGGGTGCAGAGGTTTTCTCTCTCATCGTACTGATCAGTGTATGTTCAGACGAGTCAGCGTGTTAACCCATCGCTTTAGTGCTTTAACCCCTCAGTGGCTTAATCTATAGCTTGATGTCTTAACCCATCACTTAGTTCCCTAATCCATCACTTGATGTCTTAATCCATCACTTAGTTCCGTAATCCATCACTTGATGTCTTAATCCATCACATAGTGCCACGATCCGTCACTTAGTGCCCTCACCCATCATGTAATGTCTTAATACATCACTTAATCATTCAGCCCATCACTTAGTGCCCTCACCCATCATGTAATGTCTTAATACATCACTTAATCATTCAGCCCATCACTTAGTGCTTTAACCCACCATTTAATGCCTAAATCGATCACTCAAGCGTTCAACCCATCACTTTGAGCCTTCATCCAAAACATTGTGCCTTACCGCCTAGTTCTTTAACCCTCATTTAGTGCTTTAACTCACTCAGTACGGCCAGTCCTCTCTTCTCCTCTACACAGACCCATCGGATGTCCAGTGGGTGTCTGAATGACCCAACCTTTAGTTTCCGTCGTCAGAATTGTGGTATTCTTTGTCAACATTCACCTCTTCAGTGTAAGAGCCTTCCGCTTGTAATATTTTGATGATGGTAATTGGGGTGAAACGCTGTTATCGTCGTCTCTGTCGCCGTCCGTATGGAGAGAGTTAATCCCTTAGTACCTTAACCACTCAGTGCACTTATTCCTCACTTATTGCCTTAATCCATTACTTAATGTGTGTGTGTGTGTGTGTGTGTGTGTGTGTGTGTGTGTGTGTGTGTGTGTGTGTGTGTGTGTGTGTGTGTGTGTGTGTGCATTTCTGTCTGTGTGTGTGTATGCAATTTTATGAGTCTGTGTATGCGCGCGTGCGTGTGTGTGTCTGTGTGCATGTCTGTGCTGTGTTGTGTTGTGTTGTGTTGTGGTGTGTGTGTGTGTGTGTGTGTGTGTGTGTGTGTGTGTGTGTGTGTGTGTGTGTGTGTGTGTCTTTCTGTCTGTAATATGTATGGTTGTATGCATGTGTGTGTGCTCCATGTGTGTGTGTGTGTGTGTGTGTGTGTGTGTGTCTGTGTGTGCGTGTGTATATACGTATGTGTGTGTGTGTGTGTGTGTGTGTGTGTGTGTGTGCGTGTGTATATATGTATGTGTGTGTGTGTGTGTGTGTGTGTGCGTGTGTATATACGTGTGTGTGTGTGTATGTGCGTCTGTGTGTGTGTGTGTGTGTGTGTGTGTGTGTGTGTGTGTGCGCGCGCGCCCACGTAACTGTTTCCAAATCACCTGACCAGCATCGCAATTACCACCACTAAGCCAGGATTTAATCGGCCATCGCTGAGGAGTAGTGAGAGAGAGAGGTCTATATCAGGACGTGTGTGTGGGTGGGTGGGGCTGAGGCGGGTGGAGAGCGGAGCCTGGGGAAGGGGAGGGGGCGGGGGCACAGGGTGGAAGTAGCGTCAGCTGACGATATAGTGGCTGCCTGAAAGGCTTTCCCAGCCAGGATATGTTCAGCCCTGAGGGCGCCCCGTGCTGTCTCCTCACAGTCATCCCACCTCTATCAGCCGGTGATGAAGTTGACAGGGACGGGCTTTATGGAGCCATCAGTGAGGGCTGGCAGAGAGGGAGGGTGAGGGTGAGTGAGGGCTGGGAGAGAGGGAGGGGGGGATGGGAGAGGGTGAGTGAGGGCTGGGAGAGAGGGAGGGGGGAGGGTGAGTGAGGGCTGGGAGAGAGGGAGGGGGGATGGGAGAGGGTGAGTGAGAGGTTGGGAATGAGAGAGAGAGGGAGGTTGAGAGAGTGGGAGAGAGGGAGGGAGAGAGAAACACGGAGAGAGAGGGTGAGAGAGAGAGAGAGGGGATGAGAGGGGGAGGGAGGGAGGGAGAGACAGAGAGAGCGACACGGGCGGGAGACACATGCAGAGAGAGAGAGAGAGAGAGAGAGAGAGAGAGAGAGAGAGACAGAGACAGAGAGACAGACAGACGTACACACACACACACACACACACACACACACAGAGGAAAACAGAAAAGGTAGAAAACTAGAAAACTACTAAAAAATGCATAACTAACATGCAATTACATTTAACAGCAACAATTCAATAACAATAATGATAATAATCAGAAACCATTAACACAATTGTGAAGTACATTAAGGGAATGTAGAAATAGGGCTATGAACTAATGCCTGTGGAAGTTCGACCATAATAACCTCGTCACAAATAACTTTCCAAAAATCATCTGCAGAATAATTATTCTCTTTGAAATACTTGGGCAAGAAGGTACGTAACTGCTGACAGTGAAACAAACAATGATGCAAGCTGAACTGCTTACCACAGAAGCATGTAACATTTTTACTATAATTTGTCTTCAGCACATCATGTTTTATACGGAAGAAAGCAGAGGTTATTAATCTTGTCTAGCAAGCTGATGGATTCGGTATCTTTTCTTTAATAATATTCTCGGGGAATAATGTTCCTTTATGTTTTAAAAACTTTTCCTTCCATCGGTAATGAAATCGACCCCATGCTGTATGTGTGTGTGTGTGTGTGTGTGTGTGTGTGTGTGTGTGTGTGTGTGTGTGTGTGTGTGTGTGTGTGTGTGTGTGTGTGTGTGTGTGTGTGTGTGTGTGTGTGTGTGTGTGTGTGTGTGTGTGTGTGTGTGTGTCTGTGTCTGTGTGTCTGTGTGTCTGTGTGTGTCTGTGTCTGTGTGTAGGGGTGAGGTGTGATTAGAAAGGAGTGCCCGGAGGGACGTTATTTCATTTTCAGGGCTGAAGAAAGTTGTACGGGTCAGAAGAGGAAGAAAAAGAGAAGGAAAAAAAAAGAAAGAAAGGAAAAGAAATTCGAGATGTTGTCACTCTTTGACTGACAGCTGGGGGTTCGTGGGGTGTAAGCACATCGAGTCTTCGTCTGCGTGTTGAGTGAGTGATTCCGGATTTGTCTGGATGGTGATTACTGACTGAAAGTCTTTACTGCATGGGGTCAGGGGGGTAAAGGTGATTACTGACTGAAAGTCTTTACTGCATGGGGTCAGGGGGGTAAAGGTGATTACTGTCTGAAAGTCTTTACGTCATGGGGTCAGGTGGTAAAAGTGATTACTGATTGAAAGTCTTTATGTCATGGGGTCAGGGGGTAAAGGTGATTACTGACTGAAGGTCTTTATGTCATGGGGTCAGGGGGTAAAGGTGATTACTGACTGAAAGTCTTTACGTTATGGGGTCAGGGGGTAAAGGTGATTACTGATTGAAAGTCTTTATGTCATGGGGTCAGGGGGTAAAGGTGATTACTGACTGAAGGTCTTTATGTCATGGGGTCAGGGGGTAAAGGTGATTACTGACTGAAAGTCTTTACTGCATGGGGTCAGGAGGGTAAAGGTGATTACTGACTGAAAGTCTTTACGTTATGGGGTCAGGGGGTAAAGGTGATTACTGACTGAAAGTCTTTACGTTATGGGGTCAGGGGGTAAAGGAGATTACTGACTGAAAGTCTTTATGCCGTGGGGTCAGGTGGTAAAGGTGATTACTGAATGAAAGTCTTTACGTCGTGGGGTCAGGGGGTAAAGGTGATTACTGACTGAAAGTCTTTATGTCATGGGGTCAGGGGGTAAAGGTGATTACTGACTGAAAGTCTTTATGTCGTGGGGTCAGGGGGTAAAGGTGATTACTGACTGAAAGTCTTTATGTCATGGGGTCAGGGGGTAAAGGTGATTACTGACTGAAAGTCTTTACGTCATGGGGTCAGGGGGTAAAGGTGATTACTGACTGAAAGTCTTTATGTCATGGGGTCAGGGGGTAAAGGTGATTACTGACTGAAAGTCTTTACGTCATGGGGTCAGGGGGTAAAGGTGATTACTGACTGAAAGTCTTTATGTCATGGGGTCAGCTCTATGTTCCCTCAGCTCTATATTCCGCCAGGGCTATGTTCCCCGAGGTCTATGTTCCCCCATGTCTATGTTCCCCAAGGTCTATGTTCCCTCAGCTCTATGTTCCCCCAGGTCTAATTTTCCCCAGGTCTATATTCCCCAAGGTCTAAGTTTCCCCAGCTCTATGTTCCCCCAGGTTTATATTTCCCAGGTCCATGTTCTCCTTTTTTTCAGCCAGGACTACGTTCCCCCAGGTCTCTGTTCCCCCAGGTCTAAGTTCCCGCAGGTCTATGTTCCTCCAGGTCTATATTCCCCCAGGTCTAAGTTTCCCCAGGTCTATGTTCCCCCAGGTCTAAGTTTCCCCAGGTCTATGTTCCCCCAGGTCTATATTCCCCCAGGTCTAAGTTCCCCCAGGTCTATATTCCCCCAGGTCTAAGTTTCCCCAGGTCTATGTTCCCCCAGGTCTATATTCCCCCAGGTCTAAGTTTCCCCAGGTCTATATTTCCCAGGTCTATGTTCCCCCAGGTCTATATTCCCCCAGGTTGTAAGTTTCCCCAGGTCTAAGTTTCCCCAGGTCTATGTTCCCCCAAGTCTATATTCCCCCCGGTCTATATTCCCCAGGTCCATGTTCTCCTTTTTTCCAGCCATGACTACGTTCCTCCAGTTCTATGTTCCCTAAGGTTTATGCCCCCCCTCGCCCCCCCCCACCAGGTCTATGTTCCCCTAAATTTTCTTTCAGACGTCTAACTTCCCTCAGGTAAAGGTTCCCCATGTCTAAGTCCCCCCAGGTCTATATTCCTTCATGACGTCCTGACCACTACGTACCACCGCTGACCACTGACCACTGCTGACTACTTACCACCACTGACCACTGCTGACCAGTACCCAAAATGGAACACTGACCTGGTGGAGCATAGACACATGTACGCCCTTCCTGCCCGCCCCGTCTCTTTAAATGGAACCCAAATCGTTGAAATAAGAAACGAGAAGAAATGTGACAAAGTAAAAGCACAATGATAAGAAAGTTGCAATGAAAAGAAAGAAACTATTCCCTTGCCCAAACAACGCCAAGGTGCGTCTGTCAGATCGAGCAATTATGTCAGAACGCTGGGGAAATAACAAAGAGAAATTCTGGTCAGGGTTATTTTTATTACGCTGTGTGTGTGTGTGTGTGTGTGTGTGTGTGTGTGTGTGTGTGTGTGAATGAAAGCTTTCGAGACGTGTTTTTTGTTGGTTTGTTTGTTTTTTTGTTTTTTCAATTCAAATATGCAAATTTGTTCAGAAATACACATAAAGAAAGGTGTTAGGGGAAAAATTCGAAGAAAATGAAAATACTGTTTTTGTTTTCTTTCAACGTTAAACTTTGTTGAAGGCGCGCGCGCGCGTGTGTATCTGTGTGTGTGTGTGTGTGTGTGTGTGTGTGTGTGTGAGAGAGAGAGAGAGGGAGAGAGAGAAGCAGAGAGAGAGAGAGAGAGAGAGAGAGAGAGAGAGAGAGAGAGAGAGAGAGAGAGAGCGAGAGAGAGAGAGAGAGAGAGAGAGAGAGAGAGAGAGAGAGAGAGAGAGAGAGAGTTTGGGAGGAGAATTGTGAATCAAATTTGTCAGCGGTTTGTCGACAATGAGAAACACAACAACAACAACAACAACAACAACAACACAAAACGCGAAACAAAATGCAGAGAAAGAAAGAAAGAAAGAAGGGGAAGAGAGAGAAAGGCAGAGAGACAGAGACAGAGGCAGAGACAGAGAGACAGAGACAGACGGAGAAGGAGAGCTGACAATACTACACCATTGAGAACAGCGCCGTTGCACTTGAGAGTTGAGTGAAGACATGCACTTGGTGATCTACATACAGAAGGTGAGGAAAGAGGGCGGGGTGTGTGGGTGAGGCATTGGGGAGGAGGGGGGAGGGGTAACTGAGGCGCGGTAAACAAAGAAAGAAAGAAAGAATGAATGAAAGAAAGAGAAGGAAAGAAAGAGAAAGAAGGAAAGAACTGCCTGCAGTGCTCCCCTCTACCCCCCCCCCCCCCACACACACACACACTCATTTATAGACCACGTGTATTTGACTGTGCTTTCATGTCTGTGAAACTGCATGTTTGGTGCGTATCTGTTATGCATATGTGTCTGTATGTGTGAATGTGTGTCTGCTTTTTTTTTTTTTTTTTTTTACATTTATTTGCTTATTTATCATCATTGTTGTCTTATTTATCTATTTATTTTATTTATTTATTTAATTTATTTATTTATCTATTTATTTATTTTATTTTCATTATTATTATTATTATTATTATTATTATTTATTTATTTATTTATCATTTCTGAAATTATATTATTTATTTATTTATTTATTTTATCTTATTTTATTTATTTTTTCTCAAGGCCTGACAAAGCGCGTTGGGTTACGCTGCTGGTCAGGCATCTGCTTGGCAGATGTGGTGCAGCGTATATGGATTTGTCCGAACGCAGTGACGCCTCCTTGAGCTACTGAAACTGAAACTGAAACTGAAACTGCTCCGTGGTTTATGGCCGTGATGAAGTTCAAACGGAGAAAGCTCCTATATGTTCCATCTACTCTCGTGGCTGGAAGTACTGGCTTGTACTCTTCCTTACTATCTATGACTCTCAAACTAGGAGGCAAAATTGCACTGGCTCTTAGTGCTGCAGCATTGTGGGCTGGTTGGCCTTTGGGAACCATCCCAACGCCGACTGTCCTAAAACCCTCTTGGCCGAGAGAGTGGGGATGTAACTTGGGCAAGACACTCTCCACTATAATCAAACTCTAGCCCAAATAGTCGGAACAGCAGTTGCCTCCTCTGCTGTTCTGATGGTCATAGTCGGACACGACTGACTATCATATATCAGCATGTGTGTGGGTGGAGGGCAGGCAAGGACAGGCCAAGACAGACGTCGTGTGGAACTCAGCAGGGGGGGTGGCTGCTGCTGCAACTGTTCTTCGTCCTGCCCCCTCCCTCCCCATGGCACCCGCTGTGTGTGGATCTGTCCACGTGGCGTCACTGCATTTATAAGTTCAGTCTTCACTGACTGCGTGGAAACCGTTGGGGAAGGGAAGGGGGTGGGGGTGGAGTGGTGGGGGTGGAGGGTGGAAGGTCTGAGTATGAATCTTCGGCACACACACACACACACACACACATACACAGATAGATAGATAGATAGATAGAGAGAGAGAGAGAGAGAGAGAGAGAGAGAGACAGAGACAGAGACAGAGACAGAGAGAGGGATAGAGAGGTCATGTGGTAAAGCCAGCAGCCAAAGCAGTGGGTTGAACGGCATGTCCATGTCCGTTTTGTTTATTCATAATTATATGACCCAAAGCATTTGTCAGTTAAAACAACTGTTCTTGTACCTCGTCTCTGTCTGTCTGTCCGTCTGTCTGTCTGTCTGTCTGTGTCTCTCTCTGTGTTTTGCTGCAGCTCTCTCGCTGCCACTCTGTCTCTCTCTTCGCCCCTCTCTCTCTCTCTTTCCCGTTCAGAACACTTGAACATCTCGCTGCCAGCAGCCATGTTTGTGGAGGCAGCCACTAGGAAAACTAACAAGGCGATTCAAATGCACTAATTCTGCCATCGTCACGTTTCCCTCCCTTTGAATTATCAATGACGTCAGGAATGCCTGAGGACAGTGCCAGTTCAGTTCTGAAGGCTGAGACACTGGCACCAGAAAACAAGGAAAGACCGGGAACGAGGCAGCTCAGTGACAGACCTGACTTCTCCCTGTCTGTCTGTCTGTCTGTCTGTGTATCTCTGAGAGAGGGGGGGAAGTGGGTAGCCGCACTGCCTGGCAGACGTGGTGAAGGGTATGTATGGGTTTGTCCGAACGCAGTGAGGCCTCCTTGAGATCCTCAGACTGAAACCTGAAACTGTATCTCTGACCACACTGTCTGTACTCCTCTGTGTGTGTGTGTGTGTGTGTGTGTGTGTGTGTGTGTGTGTGTGTGTGCGTGTGTGTGTGTGTGTGTGTGTGTGTGTGTGTGTGTGTGTGTGTGTGTGTCTATCTCTGTGTGTCTCTCTCTGTTTCTCTCTCCCTGTCTCTCTCTGTTTCTCTCTCTCTGTCTCTGTTTCTCTCTCCCTCTCTCTCCCTGTCTCTCTCTGTTTCTCTCTTTGTGTCTCTCTCTGTTTCTCTCTCTGTTTCTCTCTGTTTCTCTCTCCCTGTCTCTCTCTGTTTCTCTCTTTGTGTTTCTCTCATTGTCTCTCTCTGTTTCTCTCTCCCTCTCTCTCCCTGTCTCTCTCTGTCTCTCTCTCCCTGTCTCTCTCTGTTTCTCTCTCTGTGTGTCTCTCTGTTTCTCTCTGTGTTTCTCTCATTGTCTCTCACTGTTTATCTCTCTCTGTCTCTCTCTATTTATGTTTCTATCTCTCTCTCTCTGTCTCTACCCCTCCTCTCTCTCTGTCTCTGTCTGTCCGTCTCTCTCTCTGTCTCTACCTCCCCCCTCTCTCTCTGTCTCTGTCTGTCCGTCTCTCTCTCTGTCTCTCTCTCTGTTTTTCTGTCCGTATCTTCCCCTCTATCTCTGTCTGTCTCTATGTCTCTCTCTGTTTCTCTCTCTTTCTGTCTATAGCTCCCCCCCCTCTCTGTGTCTCTCTCTGTGTCTGTCTCTGTCTCTCTCTCCGTGTTTCTCTCTCTCTGTTTCGAAGGAACTTTATTTTATTTCACCATTTCATTCGTTTATCATAATGATTTGCTATAAATTAAAAGTATGTTGATGCATTCACCCATGTCATAAGGACCTCATGGCCACTTACATTCAAGTGTCAGAGCGTCAAAAGCGTCTCTCTGTTTCGCTCTCTCTCTCTCTTTCTCTCTCATCCCTATCCCTTTCTGTGTTTTCTGTCTGTCTGTCTGTTTTCTCTGTCTGTGAGTGCGTTCCTCTTTCCGAGTCACTGTGCCGCACTATCTCTGTCTGTCTGTCTGTCTGTCTCCACACCGCGCCACACCCTCTCTGTCACTGTCTCTGTACATCTATCTACATTGCTTGTCGGACATTTTATCACACCCGCGCATCACCACACACCCATCCACTCCTTGATGTCACCCCTCTCCAACACACACCCACACACACCACCCTCCCCTCCCCCCCGTAAACCGCTCACTGGGCCACAGAACTGACAGGCAATTTCCTGAAGCACAGAGAGGGAGAGAGGAGGGGGAGAGAGAGAGGAAGGGGAAAGAGAGAGAGAGAGAGGGGGAGAGAGAGGGGGAGAGAGAGGGGGAGAGAGAGAGGAAGGGGAAAGAGAGAGAGAGAGAGGGGGAGAGAGAGGGGGAGAGAGAGAGAGAGGGGGAGAGAGAGAGGATGGGGAAGAGAGACAGAGAGGGAGAGAGAGAGGGGTAGAGAGAGAGGGAGAGAGAGAGGGAGGGAGGGAGGGAGGGAGAGAGAGAGAGAGAGAGAGAGAGAGAGAGAGAGAGAGAGAGAGATTTGTTTCCTTTCTGACAAACCAATGTGTTAGGTGTGCATACGTCACACTTCAGAATGCAGGCGTGCGGAGGTAGGGGGTAGGGTAAGGCGGAGGTCGGAGGGGGGGGGGGGGGGGGCGAGGGGGGTACATGTAGAATACAGTACAGCTGCCAAAAACAAAAAACTTTCCATTACCTGAACGATAACTCCATTCCATCCTTCAGACCAATGATAATGGGAACGCACGCACGCACGCACGCACACACACACACACACACACACACACACACACACACACACACACACACACAGAGTGAGAGAGAGTAACAGAAGAACGATGCAAAAGAATGACAACAGCACACACTGCAAACAAGGGAGAAACTAAAGGAAGGAAAATAGAACGATGGAGAAACAGACAGACAGACAGACAGACAGAGACGGGAGGGAGGGAGAGAGAGCGAACACAAACACGCTAACGAACACAAATATCACTACGAATGTTTCCTGCAGGCACGTGTTGTGAAGTGTCTGTACACCAATGGGAAGATGACGAAGACATTATAAAAAGAAATGAAGGCAACACCGGAATATAACACAGGAAGGAAAAGGACATGATTATGCCGTATACCATAGCCTCAGGTTTATCTGGTTTGCTCTTGGTCAAAACGAACTATGAACACGACAAAAAAAAACACGACGACGAATAGCAGTAAAGTTCGTGAATCTATGCCTGCGGTTTCAGATAACTGAAAGATTAAAACGAGACTTAAAACGCTCCTGCTCATCACGTATGGTGCAATGGGCAGAGCTTACAAAGGTCTGTTGTAAACATAACTTCAATACATATCCGCGGTACCCCAGGAAACAACACAGGTAATAGGGCTAATAAATTACACAGAAATATACTGCGATATACTTCACACCGTATCATATATCGAGTGTCCCCAAAGGATGACGTCAATCTGAAATGAGTCACAGGAAGACCATGGAGAAGAACCTGGCATCAACAGAATGACGAGAGATATGGTGTTTGTAATCGGTCACTTGGAGCTTGACACTCACACACTGCGCTGTGGCCCAGACTGCAGAGAGACGACAGCTGTGATGTAAGTGATCAGTCAGCTGACAGTCAGTGCACTGTGGTCCAGAGAGACGACAGCTGGGATGTAAGTGATCAGTCAGCTGACAGTCAGTGCACTGTGGACCAGACTACAGAGCTGACAGTCAGACACTGTACTGTGGCCACACCACACAGCTGGCAGTCACACACTGTACTGTGGCCACACTACACAGCTGACAGTCACACACTGTACTGTGGCCACACTACACAGCTGACAGTCACACACTGTACTGTGGCCACACTACAGCTGACAGTCACACACTGTACTGTGGCCACACTACACAGCTGACAGTCACACACTGTACTGTGGCCACACTACAGCTGACAGTCACACACTGTACTGTGGCCACACTACACAGCTGACAGTCACACACTGTACTGTGGCCACACTACACAGCTGACAGTCATACACTGTACTGTGGCCACACTACACAGCTGACAGTAACACACTGTACTGTGGCCACACTACAGCTGACAGTCACACACTGTACTGTGGCCACACTACACAGCTGACAGTCACACACTGTACTGTGGCCACACCACACAGCTGACAGTCAGACACTGTACTGTGGCCACACTACACAGCTGACAGTCACACACTGTACTGTGGCCACACCACACAGCTGGCAGTAACACACTGTACTGTGGCCACACTACAGCTGACAGTAACACACTGTACTGTGGCCACACTACAGCTGACAGTCACACACTGTACTGTGGCCACACTACACAGCTGACAGTCATACACTGTACTGTGGCCACACTACACAGCTGACAGTCATACACTGTACTGTGGCCACACCACACAGCTGGCAGTAACACACTGTACTGTGGCCACACTACACAGCTGACAGTCATACACTGTACTGTGGCCACACCACACAGCTGACAGTCACACACTGTACTGTGGCCACACCACACAGCTGGCAGTAACACACTGTACTGTGGCCACACTACAGCTGACAGTAACACACTGTACTGTGGCCACACTACAGCTGACAGTCACACACTGTACTGTGGCCACACTACACAGCTGACAGTCACACACTGTACTGTGGCCACACTACACAGCTGACAGTCACACACTGTACTGTGGCCACACTACAGCTGACAGTCACACACTGTACTGTGGCCACACTACACAGCTGACAGTCACACACTGTACTGTGGCCACACTACACAGCTGACAGTCACACACTGTACTGTGGCCACACCACACAGCTGACAGTCACACACTGTACTGTGGCCACACTACAGCTGGCTCGCACACTGGAGCCGTGATCCTGAGGCGGCGCCCCTCACACACAGGACTGGACTGTCTGTCTGTCGGGCCAAAGAAGTGAAGATTGGTGCTTGTCCAGATTCATGACTACACCACTGACTTCCCAGGGGACACCCACTCTCTATGCATAGCCTGCCTCTTTTTCTGGGAGCTTGTTACATGAACTTGACCCCCCCCCCCCCCGCCCCCCCCGACCCCCATCACCCCCCCTCCCACACACACTCCCTCCCTACCCCCCTCGCCTCCTCTCGATAAGAACTAACACGCTACACCCCCACCCCACCCCCTCCCCTCTGCGGGAGAGTCCGGACCATATGCACGTAACTGCACTGTCAACGGCCTTGAGAGAAAAGGAAGCAGTTCGTTAGCTGCTGAAAGGATTGGAAGGGAATGCAGTCTTTCAGAAATTCTCTGTTGTGTGTGTCTCTGTGCTGGCCTGCATTTGGCAAGATGTGTCTCTGTTGCTTCTGTCTCTGTCTGTCTGTCTGTTTTTTTCCTGTCCTGTTCTGCCCTCTCTCTCCCTCCCTCCCCCTCTTAATATAAACTTAATATAAACTCCAGTCTCAGTGTCTTCAACAGACTATATCATAAACATCTAATGTCAGAGCTAATTTCTACGAATCCTTGAAATTACTGAGACTGATAAATAAATGATGTATTCTCAATATCCTTGTCTATTGTCTATCTCCTTTCCTCCCTTCCTCTTTTCCTCCTTCCTCTCTCTCTCTCTCTCTCTCTCTCTCTCTCAACAGTTTTCCTCTCTTTCCTTCCTCATATCTCTTCCTCTCTTACCTTCTTCTTCCCTCTCTCCTTCACGCAAAAGCAATGTTATTTTGTGGGGAACTGTGTATTTTTTATGCCATTTATTGTTCTTGTTGTTGTTGCCATGCAAAGTGTTTTGTTTTTTTCCTTTTTTTTCAGTCTTCTTGTATTTCCTAGATTAGTTTATACGTTTTCTTTACGAAGGTAGGATGAAAACAGGCCGATAAGTGCCTATTCCTTTTCCCTCAATAAAAAAAGTTTCGATTTCGATTTCGATTTCTCTCCCTCCCCCCCTCTCTCTCTCTCTCTCCAAACCTTCCACAAACGCCACAACTGACTCGTTTTGTAGCAGACGTAGACAGCACACCTGTGGCCGAAATAACTGACCACTTGACGCCCTGTGAAAGAAAAAAGCTGCTGTAAACGCGAACAAGACACGTGAGAACGACTACACACATCACCAAGCACGTCAGTGATTCAAAGCCGAACTGCGGACAGTTCAAATATAGGGGTCAAATAAAATGGACACAAAGTTAGAAACTGTGGAAGTATTAGTTAGCTGCACATTTTCCGACAAAAAAAAATTGTTTAGATTACACACACACACACACACACACACACACACACACACACAGAGGAACCGCATCTAGAAAGAGCATAAAAACTTCCTTTTCTTTCCATAAAATACAACCACCTTTGTGACCAGCGAGACACACACACACACACACACACACACACACAAGTGTGGCTGAAGTAATCTGCCGCCCTAAAGAAGAAACCGCGTGAAAGACAAAAGTTCAAAGTAACGAAGAGGTGGCGGAACTAATCTGAAGACGAACCGACCAGCACGCATGATTCCTTTCCAGCCTCCGTCACTGAAGGACAAAACTATTCCAGAACTGATGCAAGCGGGACCTCCCTCCCTACCCGTTTCTCACCAGCCTGATTAAACATCTGGGCACTGTTGGGAGAGAGAGAGAGAGAGAGAGAGAGAGAGAGAGAGAGACAGAGAGAGAGAAGGGAGAGAGAGAGAGAGAGAGAGAGAGAGAGAGAGGGGGGGGAGGGGCAAGAGAGAGGGAGAGACAGTGAGAGAGACAGAGAAACAGAGAGACAGAGAAAGAGGGAGAGAATTTACTGAGGTTTTCCATCAGTCTGGATTTGGCCTGCGAAGGAACAGGAATATTTTGGTTACCGTGAAAGTTCTGCCCCAGTCTCGTTTGTCTTTTCCGGCAGTTCCATCAGCCTGACTTTCAGTGTGGTAAATGCAACATTTCTTATGCCGAGCGCGCCCGCGTGCACGTTCACAAACACACACACACACGCGCGCGCGTGTGAGGGGGAGAGAGAGGGGGAGAGAGAGGGGAGAGAGAGGGGGGGAGGGGAGAGAGAAGGGGGAGAGAGAGGGGGGAGGGAGAGGGGGGAGACGGAGAGAGGGGGGAGGGAGGGAGAGGGGAGAGAGGGGGAGAGAGAGGGGGGAGAGAGAGGGGGGAGAAGGGGGACTGAGAGAGGGGGAGAGAGAGGGGGGAGAGAGAGGGGGGAGGGAGCGAGAAGGGGGAGAGAGAGGGGGGAGGGAGAGGGGGAGAGAGGGGGAGGGAGAGGGGAGAGAGAGATGGGGGAGAGAGAGAGGGGGGAAGAGGGGCGACAGAGGGGGGAGGGAGCGAGAGGGGAGATAGAGAGGGGGGAGGGAGAGGGGAGATGGGGAGATAGAGAGGGTCGGTGAGATAGAGACAGAGACAGGGAGAGAGATTCGATAACCCAATCTGACGGAAACGAGAAAATGAATGAATGAACACACACAACAGACAAATATATTAGTAAACAAACAAACAAACAAGTGAATGAACAAGTAACTAAACAGATAAATAAATGAAATAAATAAATAAATAGATAAATAAATGAATAAAACACTTTTCCAGTTTTACTAAGAAACGAAGAAGAAGAAGAAACCAAGCAAGCAAGCAACAAAGACGCCGCTTCTCCTGAACTGATTCCATTTCCCCACGAGGAACGCCAAAAACAGACAGGCCGAACAGAGCCAAGCTGGGAACAAAAAAGGGCCGTCCAGGAAAACCAGAGGGATGGAAATCAGGTTTCCCACCATCAAAGACCTAATACAGAGAGGCAGCACACACATATTTGCAAAACGAATAGCCTGGGCTTTCCGCTGGGGAGCATATTGTTTTGGTTGGTTTGGTTTGTTTGGTTTTTGGTGTTTTTAGGTCCAGTTTGCACGGTGATTGACGGGTGCAACAGATGAACCGCTAGAACGTTTGTTTCCCTCTCTCTCTCTTTCTGTTTGTCTATCTGTGTGTGTGTGTGTGTGTGTGTGTGTGTGTGTGTGTGTGTCTGTGTGTGTGTGTGTGTGTGTGTGTGTGTGTGTGTGTGTGTGTGTGTGTGTGTGTGTGTACAGAGAGAGAGACAGAGACAGAGAGAGCAGAGACAGAGACAGAGCAGCATTCCAATTTTCATGTTCCCAAAATATGGTTCTTCCCCCAAACGTCTGATCCTGTTTTTTCCCCCCAAGACACACCGGCAAGTGAAGTAATTTACTTCGTGTCACAGTGCAGAAATACCGGATGGAAACAGGAACCAGGCAATACAAAAAACACAAGTTTCAAGTTTCAAGTTTTAATTATCCTTTCACTCCTATTGGAGTATGGAGGATTACTGCAAAATAATCTTTTCGTGCCCAGAACAAACATTTCCAAATACACAACAATGTCACATAAAAGTTGAGAAAACACAAATGTCTGTTAACTCCAAAAGTATAACTAGGCAACATTTGCAAATCTAATCATGTTACTTACAGCTAAACTGGCTTTTTTTGCCTCCTTTCAGCATTTTACAAAAAATTAAAAGCCGATTTTGGAGACAAATATTTCTTAGGAACATATCTATTTCGTAACTGATCATAACTGGGACATTCCATTATAAAATGAAACTCATCACCAATCACAGACATGTTACAAACCTTACAAAACCGTAACTCTCATGGTATGCCTTTGTGTCTCCCTGTTTCTATTTCCAGCTTATGATTACTACTTCGAAATCTGAAGAAGATGATAACATAATTATCAGGCATTTGACATATATTTTTCTCTACCAAATCCACACACACACACACACACACACACACACACACACACACACACACACACACACACACACACACACACACACACACACACCTTCTTGCCCAAGTATTTCAAAGAGAATAACTATTCTGCAGATGATTTTTTGAAAATTATTTCTGATGAGGTTCTTATTGTCTAACTTTCACAGGCAATAGTTCATAGCCCTATTTCTACATTCCTTAAATGTACTTCAGAATTGTGTTAATGATTTCTGATTATTGTTATCATTATTGAATTGTTATTGTTAATTGTAACTGCATGTTAGTTATGCAATTTTGGTAGTTTTCTACCTTTTCTGTTTTATTCATCCCTCTCCTCCGTTTAAAAAAAAAAATTATCGTCCAATATCACTGATAGTGAAAAGACGCTAAATCAAAGAACGAACACACACACACACACACACACACACACACACACACACACACACACACACACACACACATGTCTAATAATATCATTTAATGTGGATAGACATTAAATGAAATTGAACACACAGTGGAGTGATGGCCTAGAGGTAACGCGTCCGCCTAGGAAGCGAGAGAATCTGAGCGCTCTGGTTCGAATCACGGTTCAGCCGCCGATATTTTCTCCCCCTCCACTAGACCTTGAGTGGTGGTCTGGAAGCTAGTCATTCGGATGAGACGATAAACCGAGGTCCCGTGTGCAGCATGCACTTAACGCACGTAAAAGAACCCACGGCAACAAAAGGTTTGCTCCTGGCAAAATTCTGTAGAAAAATCCACATCGATAGGAAAAACAAATAAAACTGCATGCAGGAAAAAATACAAAAAAATGGGTGGCGCTGTAGTGTAGCGACGCGCTCTCCCTGAGAAATCTGTTGTGATAAAAAGAAATACAAATACACCGATTCAGCAGTTAAAGAAACCCAGTCATTCCCTGAGTGTGGAAACTGGTTTCATGCTCAGTGGTCAGTGAAGCGGCTGGACTAATGGTAATGCGGCCGACCAGGACCGGAAGCGAATGCCCACATGTTCCACTCCCATTTACAGACAGGGATACACATTCATCCATTCACACAGGCGTACAATGCAGCAGGCGCATGCTGACATTAACACCAGCCACAAACAACATGTGCACTCACTCACTCGCACACGTACTCAGTGACATACATCGAGAGAGTCCGTACACTGAACTGAGAAAAGACAAAAGAAAACCAAGAAAGCAGCTCTCCGAACTGGCTTACAAACGGATTAATTCCCAACAACAGCCTGCAAAAACACGGGGCAGACTTTGGCAGGAAGTGGAAACTGAATTAAAGGAAGAGAACAACAGGACTGTTTCTTCTTGGTCTCCTTTGTCCTCTCTAATCCTGTCCCCTTTCCTTACCCTCAATGCGCGGGACAGAGTCTCTGTGGGCTTTGCCAAATACAATAGACTGAGCAACACACTAGGCGCCACGTTCTTGGCATCAGAGATCTTTTCCCATCCCTCTTGCGGCCAATCAGTGGCAAACTCTGTGCGTGTGTGTATGTGTGTATGTGTGGGTCTGTGTGCTTGAGTGCGTTTGTGCACGCGCGAGGGTGTAAGTGTACACAAGTGTCAGGAGAGTTCTGTGCACGTGCGTATGTGTCAGTGTGTGTGTGTGTGAGTGAGGGGGGAGGGGGGTGCGGGGGGAGGGGAGGTAGAGGATGAGGTATGTGAGTGTATACATGCCTACACTGTGGAAGCAACGGGATACTGGAACGTGCGGGTGTGTATATATATATCTTTGTATATATGTGTGTGGGGTTGGGGGTGGGGGATATAGGCGTATGTGTGTGTGCTTGTACAAGTAAGTGTTCATCTGTGTGTGTGTGTGTGTGTGTGTGTTCCGTGGAAGCTGCGATACGTAGCCTAGAAATGAGTGTATGGAGGAGGTGCAGGGTAATGTGTGTGTGTGTGTGTGTGTGTGTGTGTGTGTTGGGGGCTCATGTACGTTTATGTGTATTTGACTGTGCTTTCATATCTGTGAAACTGCATGTTTGGTGCATATCTGTTATGCATGTTTGGGTGTATGTGGGAATGTGTCTTCATGTTTTACATTGATTTGCTTATTTATCATCTTTATTTATTTATTATTATTATTACTACCTTTTTATACTATAATATTTATTTATTTATTTATTTACTTATTTATGTACGCTTATTGTTGACTTCATCAAGTTTTTGCGCCTTATACATATTACTAGTAGTGGTAGTAGTTTTTTTTTTAAATGTATTTATCTATTATTTATTCACCTTTTTTTTCTCAAGGCTTGACTAAGCGCTTTGGGTTACGCTGCTGGTCAGGCATCTGCTTGGCCGATGTGGTGTAGCGCATATGGATTTGTCCGAACGCAGTGACGCCTCCTTGAGCTACTGAAACTGAAACTGCGCGGAACTTTGTCCCGACCATAATGCTCTTTGTCCAGACCATAGTGCTCTTTTTCCGAGACGATAATGCTCTTTGTCTTGACGATAATACTCCTTGTTCAAGACCATACTGCTCTTTTTGTCCAGACCATAATGCTCCTTGTCCAGATCATAATGCTCTCTGTTCAGACCATAATGCTCTTTGTCCAGACTATAATGCTATTTGTCCACAATATAATACTCTGTCCAGACCATAATGTATTCATATCATAATGCTCTTTATCCAGACCATAATGCTCTTTGTCCAGACCATAATGCTCTTTGTCCAGATTATAATGTTTTTGTCCAGACCATAATGCTCTTTGTCCAGATTATAATGCTTTTGTCCAGACCATAATGCTCGTTATCCAGACCATAATGCTCTTTGTCCAGATTATAATGTTTTTGTCCAGACCATAATGCTCTTTGTCCAGATTATAATGCTTTTGTCCAGACTATAATACTCTTTGTGCAGACCATAATGATTCTAGACCACAGTGCTCTTTGTCCAGACCACACTGCATCCAGACCACACTGCTCTTTGTCCAGACCACACTGCATCCAGACCACACTGCTCTTTGTCCAGACCATACTGCATCCAGACCACACTGCTCTTTGTCCAGACCACACTGCTCTTTGTCCAGACCATACTGCATCCAGACCACACTGCTCTTTGTCCAGACAATACTGCTCTTTGTCTAGACCACACTGCTCTTTGTCCAGACCATACTGCATCCAGACCACACTGCTCTTTGTCCAGACAATACTGCTCTTTGTCTAGACCACACTGCTCTTTGTCCAGACCATACTGCATCCAGACCACACTGCTCTTTGTCCAGACCATACTGCATCCAGACCATACTGCATCCAGACCACACTGCTCTTTGTCCAGACCATACTGCATCCAGACCATACTGCATCCAGACCACACTGCATCCAGACCACACTGCTCTTTGTCCAGACCATACTGCATCCAGACCATACTGCATCCAGACCATACTGCATCCAGACCACACTGCATCCAGATCACACTGCTCTTTGACCAGACCACACTGCTCTTTGTCCAGACCATACTGCATCCAGACCACACTGCTCTTTGTCCAGACCATACTGCATCCAGACCATACTGCTCTTTGTCAAGACCACACTGCTCTTTGTCCAGATCATACTGCATCCAGACCACACTGCTCTTTGTCCAGACCATACTGCATCCAGACCATACTGCATCCAGACCACACTGCTCTTTGTCCAGACCATACTGCATCCAGACCATACTGCATCCAGACCACACTGCATCCAGACCATACTGCATCCAGACCACACTGCTCTTTGTCCAGACCATACTGCATCCAGACCACACTGCATCCAGACCACACTGCATCCAGATCACACTGCTCTTTGACCAGACCACACTGCTCTTTGACCAGACCACACTGCTCTTTGACCAGACCACACTGCTCTTTGTCCAGACCGTACTGCATCCAGACCACACTGCTCTTTGACCAGACCACACTGCTCTTTGTCCAGACCGTACTGCATCCAGACCACACTGCTCTTTGACCAGACCACACTGCTCTTTGTCCAGACCGTACTGCATCCAGACCACACTGCTCTTTGTCCAGACCATACTGCATCCAGACCACACTGCTCTTTGTCCAGACCGTACTGCATCCAGACCATACTGCTCCTTGTCCAGACCGTACTGCATCCAGACCACACTGCTCCTTGTCCAGACCGTACTGCATCCAGACCACACTGCTCTTTGTCCAGACCGTACTGCATCCAGACCACACTGCATCCAGACCACACTGCATCCAGACCACACTGCTCCTTGTCCATACCTATGCTACTCTTTGTCCAGACCACACTGCGTTCTGTTGTGCTGTGCTGTGCTGTGTTGTGCTGTGCTGTGTTGTGCTGTGCTGTGTTGTACTGTGTTGTGCTGTGTTGTACTGTGCTGTGTTTTAGTGCGCTGTGCTGTGTTGTACTGTGCTGTGTTGTGCTGTGCTGTGTTGTACTGTGCTGTGCTGTGTTGCGCTGCACTGCTCTGCATTGTATTGTATTGTATTTTATTGTATTGTATTGTATTACTGTTTTACTGTATTATGTTTACTCTCTCTCTCTCTCTCTCTCTCTCTCTGTTCTCAGAATATATGGCTTACATACATGAAACAAAAGACTATATAATCAGCACCAACCCCAAAATTGCCACATTCAATGATGCACACCCCTGTGCCTTTATCTCACTCCTTACACTGAGTGCAAGTTGTTCCTAAACAAGAGAAATGTTTCCCGACACATCTGATGGTGACTGGGTGTGGGTGAGATGGGAACACGGGGGGTGGGAGACACTGATGAGCACAGTTTGTCAGCCCGTAAACACCTAGCTGCCCACATTATCGGGCTCCGCAGCAGCCAGGGAATGTATGTCCCTGATGACAGGCCCGGGGGCTGCAGGTACCTGCTGATCTTTCCAGCTTTATGGGGCGACGTTAGTGAGCGTGAGGGGTGTTGGCATCCACATGCCATGCTCAGAGATACGGGAAACAGGTGAGGTGTGCGGCCTGTAAGAGCGGCGAGAGCCGTGATGTGTTGCTGTGGAGGGGGAGGGGAGGGGGGGGGATCTGTGTTTTCTTCTCACACCTTGCCTGACTCAGCTGTTGAGGAGCTGTGGGAACGTACAGCTGACATGGTCAGTTTCCCGTACTCCGCAGTTCCCAGATTCAAACTCTCCACGCACGGCGGCCACTGCTTCTCTGTCTCTCTGGACCTTGCACCTGGAACGAGCGTGTGCTCTGTCGCTTCTTCAGGTCTCTGCACTCGGCTCTTCCATGTCTGGCCTTAAAACCTAGGTTACCTCTGGAGAAAACAGCCGCTCCCCCCCCCCCTCCAACTCTCTCCTCCTCTTTCCATCTACAGTTTCTCCAGTTGTCTATCCAGATGCATTAGATGTTGTTGTCTTTCACCCTTTTGATTCGCACTGCGTGTGAATGACTCACGTAGAAGCACTTTAGTTTGTCTCTGCACGAGATTCGGCGTTCTCAGGGGACAAGCCAGCATGGATCGTCACTGAACAAGATGTGAAAACTGGTCCTCTTTTGATTTCCCATCCTTGCGACATGGTGCTTGTGAGCTTGCAGAGGTGTGTAGTATGTTGGTCGTTGGTATCGTTAAAGCCAAGGGACGTAATTCATTGTGTGTTCCCACAGGCCACATCGAGGCATTGCACATGATTAAAAAAAAAAAAAAATGCAGAGATGATGTTCTGTTAAAAAAAAAAGGAAATACGAACAAAATTAGTGGACTTCATCAACAGTGTGTTTTGTAGAACATTTTTGATCAGATTTCGTTTCTTGCTAGATTGGCGGTCTGCTGTTTGTTTTCCCAACAGGCAGTGCCGCCCTGTTCTGGCGGGTTCCCCAAGACCATCCTCCAGGGAACAGTGCAGGGAAGAAGGAAACGAGAAGGCAGACAGCTGGAGAAGTGGGCAGACAACAGCAGTGAGGAGCCTTGCCCAAAGTCAGGCCCTGCCTCACCCACCGCCAGACATGGAGAATGTTGGTGACGGGTGCAATAGCCGAGTGGTTAAAGCGTTGGACTTTCAATCTGAGGGTCCCGGGTTCGAATCACGGTGACGGCGCCTGGTGGGCAAAGGGTGGAGATTTTTACGATCTCCCAGGTCAACATATGTGCAGACCTGCTAGTGCCTGAACCCCCTTCGTGTGTATATGCAAGCAGAAGATCAAATACGCACGTTAAAGATCCTGTAATCCATGTCAGCGTTCGGTGGGTTATGGAAACAAGAACATTCCCAGCATGCACACCCCCGAAAGCGGAGTATGGCTGCCTATATGGCGGGGTAAAAACGGTCATACACGTAAAAGCCCACTCGTGTGCATACGAGTGAACGTGGGAGTTGCAGCCCACGAACGCAGAAGAAGAAGAAGAAGAAGAAGAAGAGAATGTTGGTGATGTGTTCAACAATGCAGCGTCACCACAACCAGACCAGGTCTGGGGACCAGTGACAGTGACGGTGACAGTGACAGTGACGGTGACAGTGATAGTGACAGTGACGGTGACAGTGACAGTGACTTACTGGTTCACTCTGAACTAAGAAAAGGGGAAGGGGAGGGTACACACAGCCTTTACACAGGGGCGGGGACTGAGGTGTGTCATCGCTGTGAAGTGCTGGTTGAGGAACTCAGTGTCATCTCCTTCACACCTTCACTGCCCTTCCACCCCATTGCTGATTGATTCATCGTCTTCTCAGAAATATGTATGTGTTTACTGAGAATTCACTTGTATATAAATACACACACACACACACACACACACACACACACAGAGGGGGTGGGGGAATAAGGGATGGGGCCCAGGTTTCAAAATGCCTCGTCAATGCTCAAGTCAGCCATGTTGTTCCTCCAAACGGGAGGTCAGCAGGCACAGACAGCTGTTCAGAGCTGTGTGAAGAGCGTTCACTGGCCTTGCTGCTGACCCCGGACAGCTGACTGGAGAGAAGCCTTCTCACTTCAGCAAAGAGAAAGTCCCGGTATTTTGGTAGGGACCTATCTTCTTTTCCTCATTAAACCAGCAACTACAAATATCTTTCTGAACGAGTTCGTTTTTCACATTCCCCTCAGTCACTTTATAGACCTCCCATTTCACCCTCCCCTCAGCCACTTTATAGGCCTCCCATTTCACCCTCCCCTCAGTCACTTTATAGTCCTCCCATTTCACCCTCCCCTCAGCCACTTTATAGACCTCCCATTTCACCCTCCCCCCAGCCACTTTATAGACCTCCCATTTCACCCTCCCCTCAGCCACTTTATAGTCCTCCCATTTCACCCTCCCCTCACCCACTTTATAGGCCTCCCATTTCACCCTCCCCTCAGTCACTTTATAGTCCTCCCATGTCACCCTCCCCTCAGCCACACACTTTATAGTCCTCCCATTTCACCCACCCCTCAGTCACTTTATAGTCCGCCCATTTCACCCACCCCTCAGCCACTTTATAGTCCTCCCATGTCACCCTCCCCTCAGCCACTTTATAGTCCTCCCATTTCACCCTCCCCTCAGCCACAGACTTTATAGTCCTCCCATTTCACCCTCCCCTCACACACTTTGTAGTCCTCCCATTTCACCCTCCCCTCAGCCACTTTATAGTCCTCCCATTTCACCCTCCCCTCAGTCACACACTTTGTAGTCCTCCCATTTCACCCTCCCCTCAGCCACTTTATAGTCCTCCCATTTCACCCTCCCCTCAGTCACTTTATAGTCCTCCCATTTCACCCTCCCCTCAGCCACACACTTTATAGGCCTCCCATTTCACCCTCCCCTCAGTCACTTTATAGTCCTCCCATGTCACCCTCCCCTCAGTCACACACTTTATAGTCCTCCCATTTCACCCTCCCCTCAGCCACTTTATAGTCCTCCCATTTCACCCTCCCCTCAGTCACTTTATAGTCCTCCCATGTCACCCTCCCCTCAGTCACACACTTTATAGTCCTCCCATTTCACCCTCCCCTCAGTCACTTTATAGTCCTCCCATGTCACCCTCCCCTCAGTCACACACTTTATAGTCCTCCCATTTCACCCTCCCCTCAGTCACTTTATAGTCCTCCCATTTCACCCTCCCCTCAGTCACTTTATAGTCCTCCCATTTCACCCTCCCCTCAGTCACTTTATAGTCCTCCCATTTCTCCCTCCCCTCAGCCACTTTATAGTCCTCCCATTTCACCCTCCCCTCAGCCACTTTATAGTCCTCCCATTTCACCCTCCCCTCAGCCACACACTTTATAGTCCTCCCATGTCACCCTCCCCTCAGCCACTTTATAGTCCTCCCATTTCACCCTCCCCTCAGCCACTTTATAGTCCTCCCATTTCACCCTCCCCTCAGCCACTTTATAGTCCTCCCATTTCACCCTCCCCTCAGCCACTTTATAGTCCTCCCATTTCACCCTCCCCTCAGTCACTTTATAGTCCTCCCATGTCACCCTCCCCTCAGCCACTTTATAGTCCTCCCATTTCACCCTCCCCTCAGCCACTTTATAGTCCTCCCATTTCACCCTCCCCTCAGCCACTTTATAGTCCTCCCATGTCACCCTCCCCTCAGTCACTTTATAGTTCTCCCATTTCACCCTCCCCTCAGCCACTTTATAGTCCTCCCATTTCACCCTCCCCTCAGTCACTTTATAGTCCTCCCATTTCACCCTCCCCTCAGCCACTTTATAGTCCTCCCATTTCACCCTCCCCTCAGCCACACACTTTATAGTCCTCCCATGTCACCCTCCCCTCAGCCACTTTATAGTTCTCCCATTTCACCCTCCCCTCAGCCACTTTATAGTCCTCCCATGTCACCCTCCCCTCAGCCACTTTATAGTTCTCCCATTTCACCCTCCCCTCAGCCACTTTATAGTCCTCCCATTTCACCCTCCCCTCAGTCACTTTATAGACCTGCCATTTCTCCCTCGGGCGAGGGTGGTGGGGTCATAAAAGGGCGAATAGGAAATAAAAAGCTTAAACGGATGGGACGGTGATTTCTGATTCATTCATCAAGAAAATGGATAACTAAGGTGAGGGTGAAAAGGAGGTGGAAGAGAAGAAGAAGAAGAAGGAGAAGAAGAAGGAGGAGGAGTAGGAGGAGGACGAGAAGAAGAAGAAGAAGAAGAAGAAGAAGAAGAAGAAGAAGAAGAAGGAGGAGGAGGAGGAGTAGGAGGAGGACGAGAAGAAGAAGAAGAAGAAGAAGAAGAAGAAGAAGAAGAAGAAGAAGAAGAAGAAGAAGAAGAAGAAGAAGAAGGAGGAGGAGGAGGAGGAGGAGGAGGAGAAGCTGGAAGAGGAGAATAAGCATGAAGGGCGCGTCTTTGACAGGAATTTCATACGTGACCTAACTTCTGTTGCGAAAGACATTTCTTCCCATTTATTTTCACCTGGAAGCTGATCAGACAGAAAGACAAAGACAGAGACAGAACTGTACTGAAAGAGAGAGAGAGAGAGAGAGAGAGAGAGAGAGAGAGAGAGAGAGAGAGACGGGGGTTATAGTGTGGGGGTCAAGAAAGAGAGAGAGAGAGAGAGAGAGAGAGAGAGAGACGGGGGTTATAGTGTGGGGGTCAAGAAAGAGAGAGAGAGAGAGAGAGAGAGAGAGAGAGAGAGAGAGAGATGGTATAGCGTTGGGGTGGAGAGAGAGGCAGACAGATACAGGCAGACAGACAGACAGACGGACAGAGAGACATGAACAGAGACAGACATCCTGGGGCTGCTATCAGGTCAGGCAGTACGAAACCCCGGACCAAACAGCACGGGATGTGGTGGAGGGAGGAGGGAGGTGACCCTGAGTCCTGCTATCACACAGCCCGCACTACATCCCCCTTTTGTGCTGATGGGGTAGGTGCCGTGAGAGGGGGTGGGTGGGGTAGAGGGGTGGGGTGGGGGGGGGGGGGGGTGGCGTGCTGTGAACACCAGAGATAAACGGGTCACCTCTCTTGTCAGCTCTCTACAGGTCCGGTATACCCAGTAAAGCCAGGCAACTGGTCCGATTCGCCTTGAACTAAATCATTCCCTTTTCGCCTTTTGCTTTCATCGCACTGTCATTCTTTGTCCTATTTCGCCCACCTCGCCGATCCAGAGACAGACATACAGACATATCTCACGGTGCCGATCCAAAGACAGATATATCTCACTGTGCCGATCGACAGACAGACAGACATATCTCACTGTGCCGATATCGCCACAGACAGACAGACATATCTCAATGTGCCGATATCACCACAGACAGACATATCTCACTGTGCCGATCCACAGAGAGACAGACATATCTCACTGTGCCGATCCACAGAGAGACAGACATATCTCACTGTGCCGATCCAAAGACAAACAGACATATCTCACTGTGCCGATATCGCCACAGACAGACAGACATATCTCACTGTGCCGATCCAGAGACAGACAGACAGACATATCTCACTGTGCCGATATCGCCACAGACAGACAGACATATCTCACTGTGCCGATATCGCCACAGACAGACAGAGAAATCTCACTGTGCCGATATCGCCACAGACAGACAGACATATCTCACTGTGCCGATCCACAGACAGACAGACATATCTCACTGTGCCGATCCACAGACAGACAGACATATCTCACTGTGCCGATCCACAGACAGACAGACATATCTCACTGTGCCGATCCACAGACAGACAGACATATCTCACTGTGCCGATCCACAGACAGACATACAGACATATCTCACTGTGCCGATCCACAGACAGACAGACATATCTCACTGTGCCGATCCACAGACAGACAGACATATCTCACTGTGCCGATCCACAGACAGACATACAGACATATCTCACTGTGCCGATCCCGTTCAGCCTATCGCTCTCTAACACACGCACTCGCGCACGCACACGCACGCACGCGCACAGACATACACACACACACACACACACACACACACACACACACACACACACACACACACACGATTACAAATACAAGCGAACTTCGAGTCGGCGATTCGGTCTTGCCAATTTTATGAAAGGCGTATCGGGAATTAGCGATGGGGAAAGGCAATCCAGCGACAGGTTGTTAGGGAATGGACGAATACGGGATAAGGCGAATGGGAATGTGACAGCTGGGAATCACTCCCACCATGTTGGCACTGCACCTGTTCCTGCTCTCTGCACTCCATGCTTTTCTCACAGGAACAAGTGAGGCGGAGTCAGTTCGACAAACAAAATGACAAGGGAGAGACAGAGACAGACAGGGAGACAGTCACACTGACAGTCAAGTCAGAAACAGAGAGAGACAGAGACAGAGAGAGAGAGAGAGAGAGAGAGAGAGAGAGAGGGGCGGGGGATTTGGGGTGT
>NC_134886.1:1596690-1601690 GCF_041734735.1 Babylonia areolata | reverse complement strand
TGCGTGTGTGTGTGTGTGTGTGTGTGCGTGCGTGCGTGCGTGTGTGTGTGTGTGTATGTGTGTGTGTGTGTGAGTGTGCGTGCGTGCGTGCGTGCGTGCGTGCGTGCGTGTGTGTGTGTGTGTGTGAGTGTGTGTGCGTGTGCGTGCGTGCGTGCGTGTGCGTGTGTGTGTGCGTGTGTGTGTGTCCGTGTGCGTGCGTGCGTGCGTGCGTGCGTGTGTGTGTGTGCGTGTGTGTGTGTGTGTGTGTGTGTGTGTGTGTGTGTGTGTGTGTGATCCACAGGATTACTCTCTCTCTCTCTCTCTCTGTTATTCACAGTGTGGCCTTGTTGTTTGTCGGTCTGTCCATCTCCCCATTCACACGGTCTCAGCACACGTTCCAGGCACCCCATACTTTTCCCCTGTATTGCAGTTCTGCTTCTGCGTTTGTCAGTATTGGTGTGGTAGTATTATGTTGGTAACATTGTAGTGGTATTATATCTGTATTATTGTGGGAGTATAATGCTGGTATCATTGTAGTTGAATTATATCAGTATTAGTGTGGTAGTATTATGTTGGTAACATTGTAGTGGTATCATATCAGTATTAGTGTGACAGTATTATGCTGGTAACATTGTAGTGGTATTATATCAGTATTATTGTGGTAGTATTATGTTGGTATCATTATAGTGGTCCAGTATTATTGTAGTATTATTATGTTGGTATCATTGTAGTGGTAACATGTCAGTATTATCAAAGCTATGATATGTCAGTATTATTGTGGTATTATTTTGATGGTATCAGTGCAGTAGTATTATGTCAGTATTATTATAGTGGTATAATGTTATTGTTATGGTGATATTGTGTTGGTATCACTGTAGTAGTATTATGTCAGTATTATTATGGTGGACGGTATTATGTTGGTATCATTGTAGTGGTATTATGTCAGTATTATTATAGTGATATTATCTTGGTATACACTGTAGTGGTATTATGTCAGTATTATTATGGGGGTATAACGTTGGTATAACTGTAGTGGTATTATGTCAGTATGTTATTGTAATAGTATTATGCTGGTATCATTATAGTGGTATTATGTCAGTATTATGGTAGCTCGTATTATTGTGTCAGCGTAGTCATTGTGGCAATATTGTGTCAGTATTATTGTGGCAGTATTGTCACTGTCGGCATTGTTGTGGTAGTATTGTGTCAGTATTATTGTGGCAGTATTGTCACTGTCGGCATTATTGTGGAAGTATTGTGTCAGTATCATTATTTTGGTATTGTTTCAGTATCACTGTAGTAGTATTGTGTCAGTATCATTGTGGCAGTACTGTGTCAGTATCATTGTGGCAGTATTGTCACTGTCGGCATTGTTGTGGTAGTATTGTGTCAGTATCATTGTGGCAGTATTGTCACTGTCGGCATTGTTGTGGTAGTACTGTGTCAGTATCATTGTGTATATACTCTGTGTGCGTGTCTCTGTCTCTCCCTGTCCCTGTCCGTCTGTGCCCCCCCCCACTCCCCCTCCGCCCCCCCGCTCCCGCCCCCCGGGTCTCCCTCGTTTCGCTTCAGAAAGGGAACTGATTTTCAAGACAAATGGAATTCAGTGAATGCACCAAACAAACCAAAAACCACAAAAAGCAACCACCAAAAGAATAACCCCCAAACAACCAAATAACTAAAGCAAAAACAAATCACCACAGTCCATTACAGCTCTTTGAATATACAATGTTTATAATTGATTGATTGATGTGGATACTTCTATAGCGCCTATCCTCGGTCAGAGACCAAGCTCTAAGCGCTTTACATACACGGGGACATTTGCACCACAGGCTGCCTACCTGGGTAGAGCCGACTGACGGCTGCCATTGGGCGCTCATCATTCGTTTCCTGTGTCATTCAATCAGATTTCAGACGCACACACATACACACTCAGACAGACATGTAACATTTTACGTGTATGACCGTTTGTTTTTTATTTTATTTACCCCGCCATGTAGGCAGCCATAATCATGAAAAAGCAACAACAAAAAAACAGACATTATACAAACATGAAAGATTTTGTTTAAAGCAAGGGAAAAACAGACATTATACAAACATCTAACTTTTTTAAAAACAGAAACGACACAAAACAGCAAGGCCAATGTTTCCCAAGTGAAGAAAGAGGCGGGGGCCCAGGCTTCATCCGAGTACATCCGGGACACGCAATCAGTGCGGTGTTGACAACACGCACATCCGGTTCCGGTACGAGACAGACACAAACAGAAAACCTACCCTCACCCTCAATTCCCCAACAGCCCCCCCCCCCTTCCCCGCTGTAAATTGTTCTTCTCTTTTCCATCCCTCTTCCACTTTCCTTACCCCCACCCCACCCTTCTTTTTTCTTCTTTTTCTTGTTTCGTTTCTTTTGTCTTGGTTTTTGTTGTTGTTGTTGTTGTTGTCTTTTTCAGATTGTACAGGACCCGGATATTTACAGTTATCAGAAACAACATAGGGGCAGACAAGTTCGCGTGCTCCCTGCCCTATGACCCCCAACCACCACCACCCCCTTCCTTTCCCTTGCTTCCAATCAGGAATCTGCCACCTTCTGTCCAACCAGAGCCCTCGTTACATGCTGCTGCTTTTCTCAGCCATGCCGCTCGTTCCTCACTGTAACTGGGTCACGGAGAGGGAGGGGGTGGAAGAGGGGGTGCGGGGGAGGGGGAAGAGGAAGAGTGCAGGGGAGGGGGGGGGGAGGAAGGGACGTGGGGGTGTGGGTGGGGTTAGGGCATTGCGGTTGCTGACTTTGCTCCAAACAAAAACATGTTCTTCAGTCAGCATCCGTCTGTTCCTCCAGCAGCCCTCGACACAATCACCAACACACACACACACACACACACACACACAGATAAGTATCAGGATCGCCCTCTCGAAGGATGTAACAAACCTTCAGCGAACCAAGACCCCAGCACTAAACAACGTGACCCCAACACAGCGTCAGCCTGATAGGTCGTTCCTCCCAACACCGCCAGTGGAGAAAGAGAGAGAGGTGTGGGAATTCCCGATACAAGTCACAGCCTCACATGCCTGCAGCAGCAACATCCTGGACATATCCGGGATCCGGGACGGACCGTTTCCAAACCCCCTTCTCCCTCTTCCTCCCTTCACTCCCCTCCTGCCCCCCCAACATCTCATCCTTCTCTCCCTTCCTCTTTCCCCTCCCCCCCTCACCCTCCAAACCCACCTCCTCCCCATACATCCATCCTTTCACTTCCGGGTCAGCGGGTTATAAAACCTTGGCCCCTTGTTCCAGTCTGGCACAGCCTACTGGGTACTGACTTGACTGCCTGCCTGACTGCCTTCCTGCCTGCCACAGACACGTTTCCCTGCAGTCTCCGTCGTAGTGAGGAGCGCTGACTCTCCACACAGAAGAAATCCGCCCCAGCTCGGTTGTAGCTCCACTCGCCTTCAGCCACCACTGAACTCAGCGCCACAGAAAGGCCCACCTCTGTTGCCGAGACACTGAGTTCCGCCACGACAAGGAACTCAAGACCGACGACCCGAGGAGAGAGGATGGCGAGAATCCCGCTGTTCGCCTTGCTGGGGCTGGCCACGCTGCTGTCAGCCACCCAGGCCTCGGCTCTCACTCCAGACTCGAACCCAAACTCCGTGTATGACCCCGTCAAAGAAGACCCGCTGCAACAACAACAGCAGCACGCTACTGTCGGCCTGGGCTCTGATGACGACGACATCGTTGATGAAGCTGCCGTGTCGTCTCCTGAAGACCTTGCGGACGACGACAAGGTGGAGGAGGAGCTGAGGGAGGAGGAGAAGGGGCAGGGGCAGCACGTGGACTTCCCCGTCAGTCAGATGGACGACGAGGAGCTGAGGCTCTTCCTGGGCCTTGAGGAGCGGATCTTCTGGGGAGAGGCTGGTCAGTCCGCTTGTACTTTTATCTATCTATCTATATAATGAAATAGACATTCATTTATTTTCGCGTTGTAGTGCCAGATTAAAACCATTCGCAGAGACCCAGGTTTTAGACACACTCCC
This sequence comes from Babylonia areolata, assembly GCF_041734735.1. Taxonomy (NCBI): domain Eukaryota; kingdom Metazoa; phylum Mollusca; class Gastropoda; order Neogastropoda; family Buccinidae; genus Babylonia; species Babylonia areolata. The sequence goes on along the minus strand of NC_134886.1, from coordinate 1,597,679 downwards.
GATCCACAGACCTGGAGAAATCCGGTGATAAGTTGTTTCCCCTCAGTGACTCTTCACAGAGTCGAGAAAAACGAAACCAAAGTTTATTTAAATGAATCAATCAATAAACGTGTGATTCTTTTTAATAACATGCTACCAGGTTGTTAAATATGAGGTTCTCTTTTTTTTCTTTTTTTTTTGTGATTTGATGGGTTTTTTTTCTTTTTGTAAGGAATATGACGAATATGACGTGCTGTCATGTTGCTCTTTTTTTTTTTCCTTTTCCTTTTTTATTTTAATACTGCAGCACTACACTGTTGATTGGTTTTACCTTTCACTTCAGTACTACATTACGTACTAGTTATGCTTCATCTGAAATGAAGATGGCATATTATGACAGACATAATAATGGTGATTCAGTTATCAGATCATGTTTGTATATAAAGAAAATTCATACATCATAAAAAAAAAACGAAAAAAATAATCATTGAGGGAAAAACAAAAATCAGAAATGAATTTGATTCCATCACAAAAAAAGGAAAAAAACAAACAAACAAACAAACAAAAAAAACAAAACCAACAACAACAAAAAACAAAAAAACAAAACAATAGAGATGCTCCTTCGTGTTATCTCTTGACTGAAAAATCGTCACACTCCTTTTAGCAATAGTAATGTTTAAAAAAAATTATTATTTATTATTTTTTTGAGTGTGTTTTGGATTTGGTTTTGGTTTATCTGTTTTCACTGTCTTGAAGGGCCTCACTACACGCTGATACATCTGTCAACAGACGAGTGTATGGGGGCCTTTTCGGGGTTGAAAAAGTGATTTTCCAATAGGTCAGATTTGTACTTTTCGCACATGTGTGCACCCGCCTCCAAACATCGTCGGTGATGTTGTTATTTCAGTCATCACTAATGCTGTTGTTGCACATGCTGACGTAGACGTGTTGTCAAATAATCTCACGTTTTTCTTATCTCTTCATCCTGATCTCTCTCTCTCTCACCATCT
>NC_134886.1:1579190-1591690 GCF_041734735.1 Babylonia areolata | reverse complement strand
AGAAAAACGCTGACCCGGCAATGTGGTGAAGTAAGGCGAAACAAGACAAGACAAGACGAGACAAGACAAGACATAGACAAGAAAGGCAAGGCGAGACAAGACAAGGCAAGGCGAGACAAGACGAGACAAGACAAGACAAGACGAGACGGGACGGGACGGGACGAGACGAGACGGGACGAGACAAGACAAGACAAGGCAAGGCGAGACAAGACGAGACAGGACAGGACAGAACAAGACAAGACAGGACAGGACAGGACAGGACAGGACAGGACAGGACAGGACAGGACAGGACAGGACAGAACAAGACAGGACAAGACAGGACAAGACAGGATAGGATAGGATAGGACAAGACAAGACAAGACAGGACAGAACAAGACAAGACAAGACAGGGAAGGACAGGACAGAACAAGACAAGACAAGACAGGATAGGACAAGACAAGACAAGACAAGACACCGGAGTGAAGAAACACAGGACAAAGAGAAAGAAAGTTTCCCTGAAGACGTAACAAGTAACTCTTTTCATCCCCACCACACTGCTGGTGATTAGGAATTCTTTTCTTTTATCATTTGCTCTTCACCTCAGGATTCTAATATAGCTCCCCCCCACACCTCCCCTCACCAGCTCACCAACGTTCCTGCAGGAATCCAGAAGTACATACAGCAGTATGGGATTTGGGGGGCAGAAAGCTGCACAGAGACGTAAACCAAGACGTTTCTGATGGGCACAGATGTCATAAACACCAAACCCGCGCACCACAAACCTTCGGAGCCCAGTGGACCTAGTGGGGGGTACGTAGAGAAACGGTTAATACGACCCCCTTACCCCCACCTCCCCCAAACACATTTACATACTCACATGCATAAACAGTGACTTTTTCCTTCCCTCGTCTGTTTCACTCATAGTGAAAAGACGTTCCATGCACACACACACGAGCGCGCGCGCGCGCACACACACACACACACACACACACACACACACACACACACACATACACACACACATGAGTCAATGGAAATGCAGGCTGGCAATAAACACCAGTAAGCGTCTGCCACAATACATTTCTTATCGTGAAAGATACAACTACCCCCTCCACCCCCCCACGCCCCCCTCACCCACCTCCCCCCAAAAATCCAAAACTACTCGCACGTGAAATATGTCTGACTTTTACGAGTCTGTGGGGTACACTTGATTTGCATTCCTTCCACCCACTGGCGATTTTCCAGGCGATGCTGGGATCAGATTTGCTCACTTGGGGGAAAATCCAAAAACAGGCTGCAGCCCATTTGTTAGGCGATGAAAGCTGGTCTTGGCTGTCGCTGCTTTTTGATATCCAGCACGTTTTTCTTTACAGCGAAGTTTGTACGAATTTTGGTTTTAAAAAGGAAGCTTGGTTTATAGCTGTGTGTGAACAAACGTTTTGAATAGATAGTCTGTCTCTTCTCTGTATCTCGGTCTGTAGGAATCCTTGTGTAATAAAGACACGTTCATACAGACACAGACACACGCATCACATACACATGCACACACACACACACACACACACACACACACACACACACACACATAATATGGAGACCCGCATATAATAAGGAGGTAATGGGAGTGGAGGTAGCGAGGGGTACGTGAAAGAGAGGGACAGACAGACTAGATTTGTCCAGCCTGAGACAGACAGACTGGAATTAGCCAGCCTGAGAGACAGACAGACTGGATTTAGCTAGCCTGAGAGACAGACAGACTAGATTTAGCCAGCCTGAGAGACAGACAGACTGGATTTAGCCAGCCTGAGAGACAGACAGACTGGATTTAGCCAGCCTGAGAGACAGACAGACTGGATTTAGCTAGCCTGAGAGACAGACAGACTAGATTTAGCCAGCCTGCGAGACAGACAGACAGGATTTAGCCAGCCAGAGAGACAGACAGACAGGATTTAGCCAGCCTGAGAGACAGACAGACAGAGGGAGAGGAAGGGTGATAGGAAGTGAGAGAGGGAAAGAGGGAGAGAAAGAGAGAGAGAGAGAGAGAGAGAGAGAGAGAGAGAGAGAGAGAGAGACAGGCAGACAGACAGACAGATTGACAGGCAGATAGGAAGACAGAGGCACAGAGATAAAACATTTTTTGGTATGTCTGTATCTCCCAATGGATTGCAAACACGAAGTTAGAAATAAAGTTTCACAAAACTATGTGTATGTTCGTGAATGTGTGGGGGGTAGGGGGGCGGTCGCCAGGAGGTTCCTTGCTGTTTCCATCTAGTTGGTAATGCATAGTTTGACACAATGGCACACAGCTTGCTGGGAATGTAGCCGGGAATAGCACCTGGGAACAGCTCAATGCCATGCATCATTCAGCAGTTCACACCAGTCACTGCGAACCTGTTGAACTCGCAGCGGTGTGTACATGTGGAACTCGGAACCTGTTGAACTCGCAGCGGTGTGTACATGTGGAACTCGGAACCTGTTGAACTCGCAGCGGTGTGTACATGTGGAACTCGGAACCTGTTGAACTCGCAGCGGTGTGTACATGTGGAACTCGGAACCTGTTGAACTCTCAGCGGTGTGTACATGTGGAACTCGGAACCTGTTGAACTCTCAGCAGTGTGTACATGTGGAACTCGGAACCTGTTGAACTCTCAGCGGTGTGTACATGTGGAACTCGGAACCTGTTGAACTCGCAGCGGTGTGTACATGTGGAACTCGGAACCTGTTGAACTCGCAGCGGTGTGTACATGTGGAACTCGGAACCTGTTGAACTCTCAGCGATGGAACTCGGAACCTGTTGAACTCTCAGCAGTGTGTACATGTGGAACTCGGAACCTGTTGAACTCGCAGCGGTGTGTACATGTGGAACTCGGAACCTGTTGAACTCTGTTTCTGTCTCTGTCTCTGTGTTCGTCTCTCTCTTCCTTTCTTTGTTTCTGTCTCTGTCTCTGTGTCCATATCTCTCTTCCTCTCTTTGTTTCTGTCTCTGTCTGTGTTCGTCTCTCTTTTCCTCTCTTTGTTTCTGTCTCTGTCTCTCTTCCTCTCTTTGTTTCTGTCTCTGTCTCTCTTCCTCTCTTTGTTTCTGTCTCTGTCTCTCTTCCTCTCTTTGTTTCTGTCTCTGTCTCTCTTCCTCTCTTTGTTTCTGTCTCTGTCTCTCTTCCTCTCTTTGTTTCTGTCTCTGTCTCTGTGTCCATATATCTTTTCCTTTCTTTGTTTCTGTCTCTGTCTCTCTGTCCATCTCTCTCTTCCTCTCTTTGTTTCTGTCTCTGTCTCTCTTCTTATCTGTGTTTCTGTCTCTGTCTCTCTGTCCATCTCTCTCTTCCTCTCTTTGTTTCTGTCTCTGTCTCTCTTCCTCTCTTTGTTTCTGTCTCTGTCTCTCTTCTTATATTTGGTTCTGTCTCTGTCTCTCTGTCCATCTCTCTCTTCCTCTCTTTGTTTCTGCCTCTGTCTCTGTCCATCTCTCTCTTCCTCTCTTTGTTTCTGTCTCTGTCCATCTCTCTCTTCCTCTTTGTTTCTGTCTCTGTCTCTGTCCATCTCTCTCTCTTCCTCTCTTTGTTTCTGTCTCTGTCTCTGTCCATATCTCTCTTCCTCTCTTTGTTTCTGTCTCTGTCTCTCTTCCTCTCTTTGTTTCTGTCTCTGTCTCTGTCCATCTCTCTCTCTTCCCCTCTATGTTTCTGTCTCTGTCTCTGTCCATCTCTCTCTCTTCCTCTCTTTGTTTCTGTCTCTGTCTCTCTTCCTCTCTTTGTTTCTGTCTCTGTCTCTGTCCATCTCTCTCTCTTCCCCTCTATGTTTCTGTCTCTGTCTCTCTTCCTCTCTTTGTTTCTGTCTTTGTCTCTCTGTCCATCTCTCTCTTCCTCTCTGATTCACACCTGCTCTTCCCCTTTCTTTCTACCCCCCCCCCCCCCTGCCCCCTTACTTTCTCTTTTTCACACTCTCTCTAATCATTCATCTCACACTGTACCAACATTGTTGAACGACAAGTGACCAATATTCATAATAACAACGTTACTGTAGGTCTGATTGTAAACTTCACAAAAAACGTTTGACGCGACTGACCATATACGTCTTAAAATGAATCGAATTTGTTACTTAGAAAATAATGCATTAGACCTCTTGTCGTTATTTCTTTTAAGTGTCAGGAAACTGATAATAAATGGAAAAGAATATTCTCTTTTGCCAACTGAATATGGTGTGCCCCACGGTTATATCTTGTTGTCTTTGATATCTTTTATATAAATGTTAACCGTTATTCTTAACTGTACACCGTGAACTATTTGCTGACGATTTCACTTCACACGTCAACAATTCTAAATATACTGAATTTTCCGAAACGTTGCAGGTGAGTATTAATCAGTTGATTGGTTCGAACTGAACCACATGATTCTATATCTGCAGAAAACGAAATACATGCTGTTTGTAACTACAACAATATTTTGGTTTAAAATATTATCAGGTAGCCCCCCCACCCTCCCCCCTCGGCCCCCCCCCCCCAAACTCAAGAGTAATCTCTCTCTCTCTCTCTCTCTCTCTCTATATATATATATATATATATATATGTATTTATATACCTCTCTCTCTCTCTCTCTCTCTCTCTCTCTCTCTCTCTATATATATATATATATATATATATGGAATACGATTTCATGCATACTTTGGGTTTGTGGAGAGGATTGAATTTCCCTGTTATTCATTTGGTTATTTTGCTGTTGCTATTGTTTTTTTGTTGCTGTTGTTTTTACCCCCATTTTATTTCTTGTATTCCCTGGACTAGTTTACATATTTTTTTTTGCAAGAGGTTAGGATCAAAGCGAGCCAATAACTGCCAATTCCTTTTCACTAAAAAAAAAAACAAAAAGAAAAAAAAAACGATTTCTCTCCGATTCCCCTCCCAGCCAGCCCTCTCTCCCTCTCTTTTTTTGTTCTTCCTTTCTCTCTTTCCCCGTCTCTGTCACTCTCTCTGTCTCTGCCCTTCCCCATGGAATTTCTTTCCCCTGTTTGATATGCGAAAAATGCGAGTGTCACAGAGGGACGCAGAAACCGAGACGGAATTAAAGCGTTTATTTGTTGTTGTTTTTTCGCCAGCGATTGATTGATTGTAGATGGCAGAAATGGTATGACCATATCCCAAAAAGTGAAATATTTAGTTTTTATGAGAATGTTTGCAATGTGTTCGACCTGAAAACTTATTTCGTGTTAGATATGGATAGACATTTAAAATATATAATGAGATTCAGATTAGGCATTTCTGAATTAGTGGTCCATCATTATGCATACATAAATTTTAATGGTAGTGATTTAATGTGTCCATTATGTAAAGATTCACAAGAAAATGAGATGCATTTCTTTCTTTGTTGTACAGTTTTGAGGGATATTCGAGAAGAATTCATTAACCCTTTTTATTTTAGACAAACTACAGTGTGTAAACTGAACTTATCAATGTCGTTAAACTCCTCTGAAACTGTTCGAAATTTCTCTTTGTTTTTGTACAACGGTTTCAAATTCCGAGAAATTGCTACTTCGTAAGAACGCTGATTGTTCAACTCCTTGTAACAGAGTGGAATTCAGCTATATATGTGTTTGACAGTGTTTTACGTATAGACGTATGTCGTGATTATTTAATATAATGTTCATGTGCCCCTTCATCGGGTGGGGGGTGGGGGGTGGGGTGGGGGCTTGGCCTATGCATGCATAAACAATCTTGAATCCATTTTCTCCCTCTACCCCCTTCCTTCCTTCCCTCCCTCCCTCTCTCTCTCTAGCTTTCTGTTGTCTCCACAAAGCAATCCTCACCCCCATCCCCTCCTCCACTGCTCCCTTCAATCTCTCCCTTCACCCCTTCCTTCCTTCCCTCCCCTCCACCCCCCCCCCCCTCCCTCCACAAATTGGGTCCCATCGTCACAGGGGGACGGCTGGAAATGGACCAAGGTACCGTGTGGTACCACCCCACACACTTTATCTTCTACCTACAACCCTCCCCCTTCCCCCCCCCTCGCCCTCCACCCATTCCCCTTCATTCCACTAAAGTACTCCCCTCTCAACACCCACACACGGGGAAAATAAAACGTTAAAAAGAAAAAAGAAAAAGAAAAAGACGAAGATAGTGGGGTATCGATTAGGCAGATAACCATCTCCGGAGTGGTGATGTGGACATTGGTGTGGTGATGAATGGCGGGGATGGGGGATGGCTGACGGTCAGCGTGGCCCAGACCGGAAGAGCCAGAGAGGGGAGACAATGCTGACTGACCCCTCGTCCCAACAGACCTGCACCCCCTCACCCCCGTCCCTCATGGGTGAAACGAACTGGGGGCTTTTGCTCTTCTGTTTCTCGTATCATCTTTCTCGTGAAATGTGTTGCAGATTGTGCAACACTATACATTCTTATCTAGCTACCTGGCTATCTATCTATCTATCTATTATTATTATTATGCTGTTGTTGTTGTTGTTGTTTTTGCTGTTGTCATGTCATTGTTATTGTTTGAATGAATAAATATTATTATTATTATCATGATAATCATCATTATCATCATCATAAGAAGCAGTAGTAGTAGTACCATCATCATCATCATCACTAACTTCTTTCTCAGACAAGAAAGGATTAAACACGAGGACACACACACACACACACACACACACACACACACACACACACACACACACACACACACACACACACACACACACACACACACACACACACACACATACACACACACACACACTATTCTCTATAACAATCAGGCAGGGGCAACATTTATCATTCCGACATTAAAAGTACAAAAGTACTATCACACCGGTAAAGATTTTTCTGTATTCACTGCAGAACTTATGGCTCTTTCAATGGGATTAAATCACTTACTAGATCTTCTCATTACCATATTTCAAGTGCTAGTTTGTGTCGATTCTAAATCTGTATTACAAGCATTAAAATCTTTTAATTTGAAGACAAGATTATATAATTCAGGTTTTGACCATCCGTGGTACAAAAATTAACTTCTGCTGGGAAATGAGCGGGTGGATCGTTGTGCGAAAAAAGGCGCAATGAACATTTCCAATGCCATAGAAATTCGTATTCCATATTCATTACATGAAGGTTATTCTCTACTGGAGAAAACGTGCTGGAACCATGTCAATAAACTAAAACACGACTCTGACCCTTATGGAAAAAATACTGACAATAGCTCGCGCAAATTTGATCGCATGTTTTCTTATAAAACAAAGGGACATCACAGTAGCAGAAGGCTCACCAGTCTAATATACAGACTACGACTGGATGCCATAAAAACAAAATATACTTCTAATGTGACTTGCATTTGCCGCAATGAAATTACCCCCGTGCATATCATCCATAAATGTGAACAGTTAAAACTATACTTACCAATGTCACTTACAAAATCTGCAGTTCCATCTGCTTCCATTAGAAATGTCTTATATGATAATCAACACGTGTTTGAAATAGTTCAGAGTTTAATTTGGAGCCCAGTTGGCTCTTAGTTGTAACTGTACTCTTTGACTGGTTCGTTTGTTTTATTTCGTTTATATTCTTTTTCTTTTTTTTTCTTCAAAAAAAAGGAAAGATAATTGAGGAGAGAGGAACAGAGAAAGTAGTGATGATTAAAGGCATGGGTGGGGTGGGGGAGGTGATGGATTTTCGTCTAAAATCACAAATGTGGACAGACGTTAAGCAAAAGAACGAACAGTATTCTCCCCTCTCCCTAACGACGTGGGGAGGTAAATAAGACTCAAGATAGGGCTGTGACAAATAGGTACGGAATGACTAGGGCAGAGTCTAGCCGTCTCTAGTGGACAGTAGGGCAGCGGCTTGGACCAAGGTGGGGATGGATTGGCTTTGGGCGGGACAAACAGCCAATGCATACAGCCCGCTGTCTGTGTGCGTCTGTGAGACAGAGAGAGAGCGGGGCTGGGTGAAAGGAGTGACTCGTTTGTATGCATTGTTCATCACGGCACGCGGCTTCACCCGTCCACCCCTGTGAACTGGATGAACTCTCGTCACTCTCTGTCTCTCACAGGTTCTCTCACAGTTTCTTCTCTCTCTCTCTGTCTCTCACAGGTTCTCTCACTTTCTTCTCTCTCTCTCCCCCCCCTCTCTCTACTTCTCTCTCTCTCTCTTCTCCCCCCCCCCTCTCTTCAAATTATAAAATCACCCAGGAGACTACGGTCGACTGATGCACAGCTTTTCTAGAAGCCTTTCGACACACAAATTGAACCAGTCTTGAACTATGAAGCGGAAATATGGGGACTCATGACAAATAATCAAATGGAAAGAGTACAGACTTTTGCAATGAAGTGCTTTCTTGGTGTCCAATTTCATTCATCAAACACTATAATGTATGGCGAAACTGGCAGGTACCCATTGCATATTAAATCAATTGTAAGATGCATGAAATATTGGCTCAAACTTACTTACTAGACTGCCAACAATACGATCATGTAGGCAAGCATACGAGATGCTGCTGCTGCAAGAGATGAAGGACAAACAGATCTGGGTATTCCACATCAAGAAAACACTAACGGAACATGGATTCGGTCTTGTTTGGATGAACCAAGGAGTAGGGCACGAGAGCGGCTTTGAATCTGAATTTAAAGATAGACTTATAGCATGTTACAAACAAAACTGGCACGAAGAAATAGAGAGCAATGGTAGGTATAAATTGTTCTATTCATTGAAATCAGTTTTTTCCAGCAGAGAAATATATTAAGATTGCAACTAACAAGTGGCATATAATCTGTTTTGCGAGGCTCAGATTGAGAGCACTTGGGCTGAATGCCAACAGAAGATGGTTCGATTCAGACGTAGCAACATCCCCTTGCCCAATGTGAGGCGAAAGCCTAGAAGATGAAAACTATTTCATATTTAACTGAGAAAGATACGAAGAATTGCGAAAAAAAATGCACACTTTTCAATACAGCTCCAGTGCAGAGAAAAGATTTGTTCGGCATACTGATGACAGAAAATGAAGATATGATACTCTCACTAGCAAACTATGTATCCGAGGCAGTAAATATACGTAAAACGTCTACTTTCAGCCCAAATACTCATTAATCAATTAAAAACTTCGTATGGGTTATATGAGAGGGAAAAAAACACAGACAAAAAGGAAGGCTTCCACTTGGATGGTCAATTTCGACAATGTATTTTTATGTTGTGTTCGTATTGATATAACGTGTTTCGGTGTTACATGCTTAAATAATCATTACATGTTTTATATGTACTTTGTTATGTGTTCGTATTGATATGATGTGCGTCGATGTCACATGCTTAAATAATTATTATACGGATTATATATGTGCTTTGTTCCCTGTGTACTCTTCAAACCTTGGAGACGAACGACTGGGAAGGGGGAGTGGGGGGTTGGGGAGGGGGAGGCACAGTACCCGCCTGCCACATGGACTTTTTTTTAAGCAAATGACAAAGGACGAAAGTGCCGCTTATCCCTTAGTAGTTTAGTTTACTTTGATTATGTTTTTCCTTTCTGTTCACTTTTATTTGTTTTGCACATTTTTTTGTTCTGATTTGTATCTACTATGTCACTAGAGCTTTTCAGTTTACGACATTAAACATTTCAGTGTTCAGTATTCAGTCTTCTCTCTCCCTCTCCCTCTCTCTGTTCCTCTCTGTCTGTCTGTCTCCTGGTTCTCTTTCTGTCCGGTTCTTTGTCTCACTGCCTGCCTAATTCCATCTGTCTGTCTGTCTGTCTGTCTGTGCTAGCTAGCTGTCTTATGCCGACACCAGTTGTTGGTAGTTTTGTTTGTTTGTTTGTTGTATCAGAGTAGAACACTGACAAACAGACACACAGGCAGACAAACAGACACAAGTTATTGGGAGGGATACAGAGAGACAACACGGCAAAGAGAAAGGTCAAAGATTAATTAAAAGACGCGTGGAAAGAAAAGAGAGCGAGCGAGCGAGAGGGATAGAGAGAAAGAGATGGATGCGGATACGGATAATTTATTCATCAGGCCATAGCCCCTATGAAGGGGTACACAAACAGCATCAGTTGCGTCGCATTTGTTTGAACAGACATGAAGAAAAAGAAAATCACTTGAAACAACATCAATAATAACAAAACATGATTATCATGATGTTGCAATTTCTCTAACTTTAAATGCTTTATGCAGGAAGATGGACGAATTCCACACATCATTTTGTCGTTTTGAAGACATCAACAAACTGAAATTGAATGTACAAGGCTGTCGGTAATATTTAGATGGAATATATTTTTCTCTAATCTCTTCAAGAGCTGGACAGCTCAGCACAAAATGTGCTTCGTCTTCTTTTTTCTCTGTGGCATAAAGGGCAAATCATATCATTGTAATTAGGTTTCCTGTGTCTATAACGATGAGTTGCTAAACCCGACACACCCAACCTAAATCTTGTAGTTATAATTCTCAAATGTTTGTCCATATTTAGTATTAAATACGGTTTCATGTCAAGCAGCCCACAAAAAGTTCTATACATACAAAATCTACCACTAGTCTGAACATGTTCATTTTATGCTTGCCATCTTTCTTTCCCCCCCCCCCCACCCTGTCTTTCTCTCTCTCTCTCCCATTCTTTCTTCCTTTCTCGCCCCCCCCCCCTCTCTCTCTCTCTCTCCCATTCTTTCTTCCTTTCTCGCTCCCCTCTCTCTCTCTCTCTCTCTCTCTCATTCTTTCTTCCTTTCTCGCCCCCCCCCTCTCTCTCTCTCTCCTCTCCTTCTCTGCCCCCCCCCCTCTCTCTCTCTCTCTCCCATTCTTTCTTCCTTTCTCGCCCCCTGTCTCTCTCTCTCTCTCTCTCTCTCTCTGTCCTCTCCTTCTCTGCCCCCCCCTCTCTCTCTCTCCCATTCTTTCTTCCTTTCTCGCCCTCTCTCTCTCTCTCTCTCTCTCCCCCATTCTTTCACCTCTTCCATTTTGGATATTCCTCCCTCTCCCAGCTTCTCTCTCACTCTTCCTCCCTTCTCCTCTCTGGCGGTCTGTCTGTCTTACTTCCCCATGTCATTTCTTCTCTCTCTCTCTGTCCCTTACCCCCGTTTCTCTCTCTCTCTCTCTCTCTCTCTCTCTCTCCATCCTCTGTGTGTGTGTGTGTGTGTGTGTGTGTGTGTGTGAGAGAGAGAGAGGAAGGGGTGTGTGGCAGGAGGATGGGGAGGTGGGGTGGGGTGGGGGTGGGTGGGGGGGGCTAGGAGTCGTGCGGAGCGGGGTAGAGGGTTGCGGAGTGTATGCTGTATGCCTGGTGCTGAGTTCTTACCCCCTCGCCCCCTCCCCGCCGACCCCCGCCCCACCTCCCCTCTCTCTCCTTCTGTCTCTCTCAGTTTCTCTCTCCCGCCAGCATCCCACCTTACTCATCATACTCTCTGCCCCCCCCCCCCTTTCCCTCCCCAGTTCTGTCTCCCTGTGAGTGGCAGTGTGGAACACCGTCATGACACCCCCCCCCCTCCCCAGTTCTGTCTCCCTGTGAGTGGCAGTGTGGAACACCGTCATGACACCCCCCCCCTCCCCAGTTCTGTCTCCCTGTGAGTGGCAGTGTGGAACACCGTCATGTCACCCCCCCCCCTCCCCCCTCCCCAGTTCTGTCTCCCTGTGAGTGGCAGTGTGGAACACCGTCATGACACCCCCTCCCCCTCCCCCCTCCCCAGTTCTGTCTCCCTGTGAGTGGCAGTGTGGAACACCGTCATGACACCCCCACCCCCATCCTCCCCAGTTCTGTCTCCCTGTGAGTGGCAGTGTGGAACACCGTCATGACACCCCCCCCTCCCCAGTTCTGTCTCCCTGTGAGTGGCAGTGTGGAACACCGTCATGACACCCCCCTCCCCCTCCCCAGTTCTGTCTCCCTGTGAGTGGCAGTGTGGAACACCGTCATGACACCCCCCTCCCCAGTTCTGTCTCCCTGTGAGTGGCAGTGTGGAACACCGTCATGACACCCCCCTCCCCCCCCCCTCCCCAGTTCTGTCTCCCTGTGAGTGGCAGTGTGGAACACCGTCATGACACCCCCCCACCCCCCTCCCCAGTTCTGTCTCCCTGTGAGTGGCAGTGTGGAACACCGTCATGACACCCCCCCCCCCTCCCCCCTCCCCAGTTCTGTCTCCCTGTGAGTGGCAGAGTGGAACACCGTCATGACACCCCCCCCTCCCCCCTCCCCAGTTCTGTCTCCCTGTGAGTGGCAGTGTGGAACACCGTCATGACACCCCCCCCTCCCCCCTCCCCAGTTCTGTCTCCCTGTGAGTGGCAGTGTGGAACACCGTCATGACACCCCCCCCCTCCCCAGTTCTGTCTCCCTGTGAGTGGCAGTGTGGAACACCGTCATGACACCCCCCCCCCTCCCCAGTTCTGTCTCCCTGTGAGTGGCAGTGTGGAACACCGTCATGACACCCCCCTCCCCCCCCCCCTCCCCAGTTCTGTCTCCCTGTGAGTGGCAGTGTGGAACACCGTCATGACACCCCCCACCCCCCTCCCCCCTCCCCAGTTCTGTCTCCCTGTGAGTGGCAGTGTGGAACACCGTCATGACACCCCCCTCCCCCCCCCCCTCCCCA